>NW_027468689.1:14050225-14055225 GCF_046254945.1 Alosa pseudoharengus | reverse complement strand
GGCCCTGCTATAGCCCAGATATCGCCCTGATCTGGACCTAAACTAGCACGGACCCAGACCTCATCCAGCCCTGATCCGGCTTTACTCTATCTGTGATCCGATACGGCCGGTATCTGATACGGCCCTGATACAGCCCTGATACGGCCCTGATACAGCCTTGATATGGCCCTGATACGGCCCTGATACAGCCCTGATACAGCCTTGATATGGCCCTGATACAGCCCTGATACGGCCCTGATACAGCCCTGATACGGCCTTGATACGGCCCTGATACGGCCCTGATCTGGCCTTGGGAGGAGGAGGAGTGCACACCCAAGTAGCGACGCTGGCCGAGAGGCTATCAGAATATGGACAGAGTAGCCGCACACTCTGACCTCTTTTTGTATTATTTATCCTGATCCAGACCCTGCTGTCCAGTCCTGCGCTGTGTCCTCTGACTGGACCGCAGTTGAGCCCTGGTGGAGACCACTACAGCCCTGCTGCAGACGCCACAAATCACTGCTCTATACATAGCAACAACACAACAGCTGAACCCGAAACTGTACCCAACAATACCAGCCCAAACTGGTGGTGTGTGTGTGTGTGTGTGTGTGTGTGTGTGTGTGTGTGTGTGTATGTGTGTGTTTGTGTGTCCTGGCGTTCTGTTTCTGGTGGCATTGTCTGTCTTGCTCAACCACAAACAACTGTTTCAACACTGGCTCTGTGCAACCCACCCCCACTAGAAGCAGACAGAAATAAGTCTTGGGGTGTGTGTGTGTGTGTGTGTGTGTGTGTGTGTATGAGAGAGTTTGTGTGTGTGTGTGTGTGTATGTGTGTGAGTATGTGCGTGCGCGCGAGCGTGCGTGCGTGCGTGTGTGTGTGTGTGTGTGGTTTCTCTCCCAACACACGGCCATACTCCCTGCTTGGGGTGTATTATTAATAAACTCAACTAAACCTGATCTAGGGCCATGTCACTATGTATGAAATTGCTGTCAAAAGAGACACGGAAGCTTTAAATCCATTCAGAGTGCAGATCGAGCGTGGCGGTTTATGTAAATGCGGCAATACTGCTCTCACTGCTCACTGTGTGTGTGTGTGTGTGCATGTGTTTGCGTGTGTGTGTGTGTGTGTGTGTGTGTGTGTGTGTGTGTGTGTGTGTGTGTGTGTGTGTGTGTAAGTGTGCGTGACTTATCTTTGCATTATTACTATGCAGTGGAGTGTGTGATCACACACACACACACACACACACACACACACACACACACACACCCACACACACACACACTGCTCCAAAACAATCTCAAACCCAGCGTTCACAGTCCAAAGACCCTGAGATGGCATCAGTGTCATTCATTCTCTTGAAAAGAAAAAGAAGTGGTCCATTATGACAGTTAAAGATGGCCGATCAAATTACCCTGCACCTAACCCAAACCGCCCGCTCTCTCTGTCACTCTCTCTGTCTCTGTCCTTCTTGCTTTCACCAGACACCATAATGAAAATTCATTGTACCCCTTATCTTTTCTAATATGACTTGTTCCCTGGCAATTTTAAAGAGCAATCTGATATCCCGTGCTCTCGATTCTCAGGCATAATTATTCCAAGCGAGGTGAAAAGACTGAAATGTGCTCAGGGTCCGTGGGGAAGGCATTGTGTCTAGACACTCAGGAGGGTTTATCTGTCCAGATGCTCTCTCTCTCTCTCTTTCTCTCTCTCTCTCTGTCTCTCTCTATCTTCTGCTCTCTTTCTTTCTTCCCTCTCTCTCTCTTCCTCTCTCTCTGTCTGTTTTCCTTCCTGTTTCTGTAATCTCTCCTCTAGCCTGTCAGTTTCCCTCTCTCCCTCCCTCCCTCCCTTGCTCTCTCCCTCTTCCCCTTCTCTCTCTTTTCCTCTCTTTGTCATTTCTGTCCCCTTCTTCTTCTCCTCCTACTCTTTATACCTCCCTCTCTCCCTCCCTCTCATCCCCAGTCTCTCTCTCCCTCCATCTCTCTCTGTCTCTTTCTGCGTGTGTGGCTGTAGGATGTGTTTAAAAGGATGGCATTAGACCCTGTAATGGATGCCATCTGCATGCTGTCTCCTGGGCGGTGTTTGGTGTGGGTGGTGTGTGTGTGTGTGTGTGTGAGAGAGAGAGAGAGAGTGTGTATGTGTGGTGGGGGGTTAGAGAGGTGCCATTAACCCCCATTCCTGTGATTACCCTCTGAGATTCCTGCCTGGGCCAAAGGCTTGCTCTACGCATGGAAACACTGAGCCTAGCCTTTTTCCAGACAGGTGGTCTGTTGCTCCGTTTATCTGTGACACCAACTAGGACCTTTCCAATGAGGTCACTGTATATTTGTAGTGGTATTCTAAGAACAGAACCCTCTCCTCCCTTCCTCCCTTCCTCCCTCCCTCCCTTCCTCCCTTCCTTCCTATGATCAATGTGTAGTGATTGGAGATGATGGTCGATGCAGATATCTCAGATCAATACTGCAGGGTGATGAGGGACTTCATTGGTCAATACTGCAGACACTGTTAATAACTAACACCCTGTGGGCTGAGCAAATAATTATGGACCTTACTGAGCTCGATCAGTTTGGCTACACAAGGGGGTCAGCGGGATAAGCGTGGGGGTCGGGGTATTGGCTGGTCCGAGGAATGAGCAACAGGCCTTGAAAGGCTGGACAGGAGGTGCTTGTGAGGTTATGTGTGTGGTGTGTGTGTGGGTGTGGGTGTGGGTGTAAGAGAGAATGGTGTAATGGACCCCCCTCCCCCCAAAACATACACAGACACCTCTGCGTCACTAACCCCCTTAATTAGCCAGGCATTCCAGGACTTAGTAAGGCCACAGGCTGGCTCATATGGACCTGCATGTCGTCACTGCTCAGGACCCTGACCCCTGAAACCTGAACCCTGGGCCCTGTATAGAAATACAAAATTGTATTTACTATCCAATGCCTAATTGAAAACTAATTACAGTTGAGTGCCTCTGATAATTACACTGCTTAATTAAAACTGCAAAAAATCCATTCTTTTTTCATTTACAGTTAATAGTTTTACAAATACAAACATGTGTTTAAGTACACATTTTTTTACACAATAACAGATGATAGTTTTGCAACAGAGAGTTTGTCACTGTTTGCATTTGAAATCACCTTTGATCCTATGACACACACACACACGCAAACACACACACACAAACACAAACACACGCACACACACACACACACACACACAAACACACATAGAGCAGGCACTGAGATGGCCAACATGACAGGGAGGTGAAATAATGCAAATGTGTGTCGCCTATGAGACAGCAATGAAATGTCAGCGCGCCCCTCTGACAGGATGCATATTGACAGAGATCTCTTCAGGGCAAAAGGCAATTAAGCAGTGCGACTGGATTAAACTCTGGATCCATTACCCCAGCCGGGGAAAGAAACCCATCTCGCCTCGGCACCCTCAGGACATCTGCGGAGGAGGAACAAATTAAATGCGGAATATTTATTTGCTTAAACAACTATGGAAAATAAATAAACAAACAAATAAATAAACAAACAGACAGAAGAAGCGCCTTCAGTGGTGAGAGCCTCAGCAAAAGGCAAGATTCTATTTAATTGCTAATCACACTTCAGCCTGCCCTTTGCATCTGGTGTCAACTGGGAGGCCCTTCTAGTCGCAAATGATGGAGAACCTGTGCTCTCTCTTGAGCAGCCGCAGACAGCTGGTCTTACAGCATCTGACATTTGGATGAAGATTGGTGGCACAGGGCCCTCTGGCTCCTCAGGGTGCTTGTCTCTGCAATACGTGTTGCACTGTATGGAAAATAAATTAGTTTTCCAATACATTGATTTGTGCATGGCAGGTTCCAGAGGGATTCATAATCAGAGGGATTTATGTTGAACACCAGTCTGCCAATTAGGATGATAGTCTCATTTATGAGAAACAGGACATATGGATCCAGCCAAATGGCCTCCTTTGGGTCCAATACCCAGCAATCCAATCAAAACAGCGGCATGATAGCTTGACTTCCCTTTCCCATTTTCAGTATTGTATTATGCATGACAGAACTGTTCACTTGTGGTGATTTAATTGGCATTTTTAGGCATTTAGAGAATTGCCCTGGTTTATTTGATGAAGTGGAACAATCTGGCGAGGCCCTAATTTCCTGCTGATGCGGGTCCTGGTTTTGTCCATGCAGACGCCTCCAAGGGAAATTTCTCTCCACGGTTGCATTATATTGCTTGTTTTTGAATTTGTATTTCAAATCCCATATTGATGAATATAAATGCACTCAGACATGTTTTATTCAAACAAATCTAACTATATCTATGTGTATATATTATGCAGAATAATCAAGACCAGAATAATCACCTCCTGCAGGAATGATCTTGCCGACCATGTCAATCAAAAACAGATGGGAAGAGGGAGTCCATAGAAGAGATCTGGATTTAGTATAGGAGGTGATTTAGACTACGAGTGCTAAACGAGTGAAGTGGAGATAGCGAAATGAGAAGTAAGGAATGAGCACCTGAGAGAATAGCATCTCCGCTACAGCAGCAGCTCATTATACACCCACGGAACGCAGCAGCAGTGAAGGAAAGAATGAGAAGCGTGCTAACTAAAGCCATTAGCGAGGCTAGCGCTGAGGGGAACAGAATAGGTTGCCTGGTTAACCCGACAGCTATGTGGTGGAGGAGGTGAGACGCTGCGGAATGCACTCTGTGCCCCTCTTTCTTCCTCTCCTCACTACCACCATGTTTTTGTTTTGTGTCCTTCGTTCTCAGCGTGTCTGGAGTTTGAGTTCCACTGCGTGTAATCAGATGGGTGCTGATTGTCAGACTGAAATAAATGAATGCAGATGAGTTGAGTGCAGTTGTATGCAATCTTCAGCTTACATATGCATGAGGAATTGTGGGAGTTTGACACACACACACTACCTATACAAGAAAATTCAGGTCCATGTCACTCATAAGAGTTTTGAGTTGAACATTGTGGGGCTGAGCCACACATTTCATCATGGTCTATGACAGTTTCATTATTCATGATGA
>NW_027468689.1:14045225-14047725 GCF_046254945.1 Alosa pseudoharengus | reverse complement strand
TTCATCTGTTTTCATTGTGCTTATAATAAACATAGAAACACTTTTTATGAGTCCAAGAGCAATGCACAATCTGTAATAATTCAATTCTAGAGTATGATATACTACCGGTATAATGCCTTGCCTTCCCATGCCTATATGAATAATCATAAATCATAAATTTAGTTGTTTCTGTCATAACTTGAAATCTACAGTGAGCTTATAAAAGATAATTTGCTTTAAACACAATGTAACTAGACCCTTTGCAACCAGAGGAGGGCGCTGCCATGATTGTCCTTGCGTCTTCGATGTTCCTGAAGGCGTGAGGGAGGGCTGGCCGTGTGCGATGTGAAGCACAGCGATTGGTCAGTCACTGCATGTATAAACCGGCAAATGTATTTTGCAGGACAGACTCTAGTGTGAGACCGAACGGGAGTGACAGACGCCTGAACCAGACAGGGATTTAATCAAGGAAACTAACTGTGTAAAGAAATTAATTGTGTGCCTGTCTTCATCTACGTTGGTGCTTTTGCGGACAGATCCATACAGGAAATCAATGAAGGAGAGAAGATCTTGCCAAAAGCCATCACTGAAATCCGGGATGGATAGCTCACAGAGTGTGAAATGCAAGATAGTGGTCGTAGGGGATAGCCAGTGTGGCAAGACGGCTCTACTTCACGTGTTCGCCAAGGACTGCTTTCCAGAGGTGCGTTTCGGATTTCCGCACACTGTCAATTGGCTTGTTTGAATGTTTCTGACTGCTGAAGAACTATTTTAACCTTAAGCAAAGTTTATTCACCAGATTGCCACGTTTACACAATTTTCACACGTTTCCCGTGTTGCTCACATTCCGTGGTTAACCGATTGCGCACAGTAGTCGTTGAAGCATGCATGCCTGGTCATTTATAACTATTTATTTTATTTTTTGCGCTGGTGTAAGCATTATACCATAATGTCTCTCCATTTCCCCATTCTAGAACTATGTCCCGACGGTGTTTGAGAATTACACGGCCAGTTTTGAAATCGACACGCAAAGGATTGAACTGAGCCTGTGGGATACTTCAGGTAAGATCTCCTGTCTGTTGCATGTAAATATACTGGGTAATTAGTCAAAGATTAAGCATGCATTGGTTCTAGGAATCGGGTACCTCGAGCGAAACACAATAGTCAAGTTGGGCTTTGTGACGTGACTGGTTTTAGCTTTTGTTTGGTTATTCCTGGTGTGTCTCTGCGTGTGTTGTATTAATTTTATTGCAGAGCGCAAACTCTAGCAAGGATTTCCCCCTTATGACCTCCCCCCTCCCCTGTAACAGATGTTAAGCTAGAGACCATCACGAGTGTTTGCGGATGCATTTGAACTTTTGAGTTTCTCCTGTGTGGTGGGGTGGGTGGGAGGGGGTTGCTGTTTGGCACCGGATCTACCCGTCACGGTCATCGGACAAGCCAGAGGAAACGCAAGTAATTAATTAAACTATTAGTTTGACATTCCGCACCCTGTCCAACGCTCACTGTTGACAGACCGCCGATCATGCGTAGGAATGTATGGAATGACTCAGATAAGAACGCGATCACGAGCAGCCGATGTGCCGCGCACACCCATAGGCTACTCCACCTTTCTCGTCCTGTCCTCTTCTCACCCAGCGCTGGAAACACTGACTCAGTTGATTGAAGTCCGAAGGAAAGGAATCACGCTAGTTTCCTGCTGACGCTTAGTTCCTAACAAGGAATGTCCTTGGCATTTTGCGCGCGGCTGCTCGCACGAGGCTGCCAGTTGGCTGAATTTGACCACAGATTCGTGTCAAACTCGTTGAATGGAACGCCTGTTGTTGCGCTCCTCTGAAGATTTAACCCCCTCTTTCTTCATCTTCATCTTCGTGTGTTTGTTTATCCCCAAATTCCTGCAGGCTACCCAACACTCTTCTCCTCACCCGCCCCCTTTTGTAAAGATTATTTATCACTGCTGGGCTCTCTTTCGGAGCCCCTGGAGAAATCCATCCAGGAGTCTGGAAGTAATTAGCCCCACTTTCCCCCTCCCCGGCCGGCCAGTCGGTCGTGATTGCCTGGCCCCCCTCCCCAGGCCCGCCGGGCCATCCGCAGACGAGGCTGCTGCTCGCTGGGCACCGAGCTGGGCTTGTGTTCCGGACCATCTGCTGATTTGCAGCGTCTCCAGAGCCTCTGGGGCCTCGGTCTAGTCCGCCTCTGTGATTTTCCACCACACAGAGAGAGGCACGCACCGTTCGCTTGTAAAACTGTGTGTGTGAACTCCACTGGGTTTCCTGTGTGTGTGTGTGTGTGTGTGTGTGTGTGTGTGTGTGTGTGTGTGTGTGCGCACGCACGCACGCTTATAGACAGGCTCTACTGGGATTGCTCTTTAATGCGCTGCACTTCTAAAGGGCCCTGGGTTCATCTGAAGCCTCCCCTCCTCTTTAACAAGCACAGCCCTGCAGCACACCTGAGCTCTGGGTCTGCTAATGAGGGCAGAGCATGGTCCAGCACCGCCCGGCTGGAAACCACGGCAACATAG
>NW_027468689.1:14032725-14042725 GCF_046254945.1 Alosa pseudoharengus | reverse complement strand
GGATGGAGGGGTTATGTAAGTCACAGAACAGAGCCAGTCGTTGCACAACTCTGTTTTTTTATTATTATCAGGAAACGGCCTTTCCAGTGTCTCTCAGGGAGCTCATAACCATTCAGACAAAACAACACACGAAATAACAAGTCAAAACTTCCGCTGCGAAACCGTGATCTGGCGAAGTGTAAACAGTGTGTGTGTCTGTGTGTGTGTGTTGCAGAGCATGCTTTCACACAGCCGCTGAGATCCCTGAAATGCGGCCGCTTACTGCTCATGCGTGGCAAAATGAATCAATTAGCCCACCTTGTGCGGGATCCCCCTCTGTGAGAAATGGCAGAGCATGTGGTGTCTGTGTGAACAGCTTTCCCCTCCTCCCCTGAGACCCCCCCCCCTTCCATGTGCCCCCCCCCCCCCCCCCCCCCCCAAATGTGTCCCCTGTGCTGCCAGCATGCCTGGTGGCATACCGCTGCAGTAATGGCATTCAGGGACCTGGGGGTGGGGAGAGGGCAGGCACAGGTGGCTTTGTCTCTCTCTCTCTTTCTTTCTTTGTCTTTCTCTCTCTCCCCCTCTCTCTGTCGCCCCCCCCCGCTATCTTAACCCACATAAATCAAATGGAAGGGTGACTGTGGGGTTAGTGGCTGGTACTGCAGTCTCCCACTGTGTGTGTGTGTGTGTGTGTGTGTGTGTGTGTGTGTGTGCGCCAGCATGCTCATGAGCATGTGTATGGGGGATGGTAAAGAGGAAGGGGATCGGTCATCAGTTGTTTGAATCCTATCAGTGCTTTCTGTACGAGCAAGAGAGAGAGAGAGAGCGAGAGAGAGAGTAATGTCAAATATGGCAGCTCATTCCAGGTGTGTGCTACCTGGAGGACAGGACAGGCCCCAGTGTGTCTCATTAGCCGTGCAGAGGAGAGCCGACGAGGTGTTTACTCAGGGATGCGTAATTATTTGCCTTCAGTGAGAGACGCCATGGCCCTGTAGTGTGTCTCCGTGTCTGCTAGATGGGAGTCGTCGTGTGTGTGTGTTTTGTTAGTGTGGATTTTGTGTGTGTGTGTGTGGATGTGTCTGTGTTTTTTGTTAGTGTGTTTTTTTATGTGTGTTTGTGCGTGTGTGTGTTGCCTGGAGTCTGCGTAGCCCTGTGGGTGACACTGACATGCTCTAATGAGTGAATGGTGGTGGACTCTCTCTCTCTCTCTCTCTCTCTCTCTCTCTCTCTCTCTCTCTCTCTCTCTCTCCTCTCCTCTCCTCTCCTCTCTCTCCTCTCTCTCTCTCTCTTTTTTCCTCTCCCCATCTGGTTGGGGTTTCCTGGGCGACCAGCAGATGACCTGAGCTGATATGGCTGGGCCTAACAGAATCCCAGTGACCTGATGGCGGTCATATCAGCACGCTTCTGATGGCCCTGGGCCTTTTGCGCATCCCCACCTGAGTGAAGCAGAAGCACTGATGCTGTTAAACACAGTATGATGGCCGTCATGCGTCGACAATCACACAACACACCTCGAGGAGTGAAGTACAGGTCTCCCCTAGAGGAGTGAAGTACAGGTCTCTCCCAGAAGAGCCGAGCCCAGGTCTCCCCTAGAGGGGCGAAGCCCAGGTCTCTCCCAGAGGGGCGAAGCCCAGGTCTCTCCCAGCAAGTCAGCACTTGCCGGACTAATATTTATAACACTGAAGTCAGCATGCGCCACTCACACTGACAAGGAACTAGCGTTGAGTATGCTTGTCATTTTTCTTCTGTTCTTCACACACACACACCCTGCCCGCGTTCACGTCTTGCGCTGGTTGTGAAAGGCGTGTCGTGTGTTTGTCTAGTGTATGTAAATATGAGCAGCTCTGAATGGCTGTGGATGACGGGGCGAGATTAGCGATTAGCTCCAGGGCCATTTCCTCTCTTGTGCCTTTGTGCCAGGACTGATAGCGGTGCCATGGAGCGCTTTCCTCCAGTCCTGGCCATCCACACACACACACACACACACACACACAGACACACACAGACACAGACACACACACACACACACACACATCTCACTGCCCCAGTCCCCAGACTGATAGAGTTGCCACAAAGCTCTTTTATCAGTTACACCGACATCCTGTCTTGGCCATCAGCTCTCACACACACACACACACACACACACACACACACACACACACACACACACACCCACCCTGTCCATCAACTTGCTCAGGAGTCCACAGACTTATTCTTCAAGGGCTGAGTTTAAGTGGAGTCCTGATCTCCCACACTCTCCACCCCCCCCCCCCCCCCACACACACACACACACAGACACACACACATCCTCTCTGTAGACTGTTTAGATTAGATACACTCTTCCCCCGCCTTGAGGAGGGGATCCTCTTCCACTCTTCGAGAGTTTTTTTTTTTTTTTTTTTTTGCGGCAGACCTCCCATGGGTCACTTCAGACACAGAAAAACAAAATTCCCCGGATTCTTGGCAGCCCAAGAAGGCCGTGTTACATTGGAGGGGGAAGGGGGGTGGTTGGTAGAGAACACTACTAGCGCCGCTGATTTCCACAGCTGCTCACGTGCACGGCTCTCTGTAGTGGCCGAAACTGGACACTGGTCACCACACAGCGTTTCCCACAGCCTCTCACAGCTCTCAAGTCCCTTTCTCCTCCCAACACCCTGCCCCAAGCTTGGGAGGGTGTTCCGAGCAGACGTGTCTCTACTTTACACTGGCGCACGCACACACACACACACACACACACACACACACAGATACACACACTCACACTCACTTTCACTCACACACACACTCTCTCATTCAGTGCAGGCATGTCTCCACTTTATACTGACATGCATACACACAAACCTTTGAGGTGTGTCCAATGCAGTCTCCTGCTTTCAAGTGTGTGTGGCCCTGTGGCTACAGCTCTTTTACCCACACCGGTGACTCACTCACCCACTACTAGTGGTGTCTGCTGAAGGGGCATGTGGTCCCATTTACAGTGTAATTAAAGTGTAATTACACATGAATGAACTTTCCTACCTCTTTGAAGAGGTGTCGTGTCTAACATCTGTAGGTGTGTGTGTGTGTGTGTGTGTGTGTGTGTGTGTGTGTGTGTGTGTGTGTGTGTGTGTGTGTGTGTGTGTGTGTGTGTGTGTGTGTGTGTGTGTGTGTGTGTGTGTGTGTGTGTGTGTGTGTGTGTGTGTGTGTGTGTGTGTGTGTGTGTGTGTGTGTGTGTGTGTGTGTGTGTGTGTGTGTGTGTGTGTCACATGGCCCGGTGTCCTGTGAGGAGAGGAACATCTGAGGCTTGTGGAGAGAGCCAGGGAGGAAGAGTGCTGTTAAAGTCATTAATTCATGAGAGACCTCGAGTGAAGGCTTGCGTGTGTGTGTGTGTACATGTTCATGTACTCTGAGAACATGACTAAGTCAAAGGAGGTCAGTAGCAGGAGAAAAAAACTAGAAGTTTTAGTGCATGTCATTCAGCTTTCAGTTTTTAAGTGTAACTGCATTAGTTGTGTTGTCCATGTGTTTGACCTTTGACCTCTCTCTCTGTCTCTACAGGTTCTCCGTACTATGACAACGTGAGGCCTCTCTCGTACCCCGACTCCGACGCTGTCCTCATCTGTTTCGATATCAGCAGACCAGAGACGCTGGACAGTGTGCTCAAAAAGGTGTGTGTGTGTGTGTTTGTCCAGACGTGATGGTGTGTTTCATGACCTCAATCTCTCTGGTACTCCAGTTCAACAGGAGGTCTTGGCTTCTTATTTATTTCTCAGTGACTCTCTCTCTCTCTCACACACACACACAGACACACACACACACAGACACACACACACACAGACACACACACACACAGACACACACACAGACACACACACACACACAGACACACACACACAGACACACACACACAGACACACACACACAGACACACACACACAGACACACACACGTGCGCACACACAAAGGAATGCTTGGTTCTCAGAGCAGGTTCATTGAGGGGCTTTGCTAGGTGAGAGGTTGAGTTGTGTTACACTGCTTAGCCATGGCCCATTTCCCCCCTAGTCACCCTGTGTCCACCAGGGAGACTGACTGGACCTCATTTAAATGTGTCTGTGTCTGTGTCGTGTTTGTGTCAGAGTTTAGTTCTTGGCAGGTCAGTACATGTAGCTGAGTAGCGTGTGTGTGTGCGTGTGTGCGTGTGCGTGTGCGTGTGCGTGTGCGTGTGCGTGTGCGTGTGCGTGTGCGTGTGTGTGTGTGTGGACCGGGGGTCACCCTGATGGGATAAAGCGGCCTGATCCCCGCTCAGCCTCTGGACGCAGGGTGTAATCATAAAGAGCCACTTAAGCAGCCCACCGTGGCTCTCTGCCACAAAGCATCATGGGAACACACTCCTGAACTCCCCGGGAAAACAATCAGTCGACTGTGTCGCGCTGAACTTGATCTGCACACACACACACACACTCTCACACACATACACACACACGCACATGCAGGCAGGTCCACTTTCAGCTACCACAGTCTGTTCATTGTGAAGAGAGGTGTGTGTGTGTGGGAAGGATACAGATTACCTGTTTTGCGGAAGGAAGGACCGGTAGCTTCCCTGTGTGCCTAGTCACCCCCCCCCCCCCCTCCATTCCCATCTGAAACTGGAAACACTTTTTTTGGGGGGGGGGGGTGGGTGCTTTGTGTGAATGACCTTCTCAGATGAAGGTGAGCCCCTGGCTGAATGTCCATCTTTGTTTGCCCTCTCTGCAGTGGAAAGGAGAGATCCAGGAGTTCTGCCCTAACACAAAGATGCTCCTTGTGGGCTGCAAGTCGGACCTGCGGACGGACCTCACCACGCTCGTGGAGCTGTCCAATCACAGGCAAACGCCAGTGTCATATGACCAGGTATGTAGAACGGGATTTTTGGGGAGCGAGCGTATGCCAGCTGCACATGTGAGGTTGGACTGGTCTTTCAGAAGTGGGCTTAGCCTCTCAGCCGGAAGAGCGCAATGAGATTTTCACTGAAATGTGGATCAAGCCCAAGCTTTAGTTTAGAGACCATAAGCTGATGAAGCTTTAAATGAATAGTTGCTCTTGGCTGCAAACTCTGTGAAGTGCACGCTGTGTCTTCAAAACATATTTCAGCAGTAATTACATATATTCATAAATCCTTTTTGCAATTAAATCTAACCTATTAAATTTAGAATGCTTTGCATTAGTAGTTTCATGAATTTCACATAGAGCCAGTACCAAAGTCTTTTTTTTTTAAAGTCTTTTTAAAAAGCTGGGCTTCAAGTTGTGCAGAATCCAGATGTAAAAGGCTTAATATTCAAATGATCTGTGGATTCAACAACCTTTTAATGCTCAGATTCTTCTTCTGTCTTAAGCCATGTGTGAAGTTGACTAAGTCCAGATGATCTCATGCTGTGATTGGTTAAAGAGTAAAGTGGCACGCTTGTGCTGGAGCACTGTAAAAAGCCGCCTTGTCTTGTCTGCCTCTGAACTTTCGTCCTACTGTGCGTCTGACCGTCTCTGTGGGTTCTCTTGCAGGGTTCCAACATGGCCAAGCAGATCTCGGCGCCCTACATTGAGTGTTCCGCCCTGCAGTCGGAGAACAGCGTGCGGGACATTTTCCACGTGGCCACCTTGGCCTGCGTCAACAAGAACAGCAAGAACGTCAAGCGGAACAAATCCTCCCGGGCCACCAAGCGGATTTCCCACATGCCGAGCCGCCCGGATCTCTCCGCCGTGACCTCTGACCTCCGCAAAGACAAAGCCAAGAGCTGCTCGGTCATGTGAGCGCCGTGCGACGGCGGCTCGCTTGGCCTGGACTCAGCCAGCGGCAGTGGCAGAGGGAAAGGGCTTTAACACGCTGGAGAGGAGCGGAGTGGATGTGGGGGAGGGGTGTGGGGCAAGGTGTGGGGCAAGGTGGGGGGCGGTGGTGTAGCATAGAATGAGGCCCCTCTTCTCCTCCACCCAGAAGGCAGGTGGGAGCTGTTGCGTTTGTTTGTCGGCTAGCGCAGAGGGGTGGAGGAACCGTGTGCACTTTAGGACAATTTTTTTTTGCTGAACTCTGAACTCCAGACAATGGAGGATTTGTAATGACGCAACGCAACGCGCCCAGGTAGCAGGAGTGCAGAGTGCCAAGGGGGAAGATGTACAGAGGATAGAAAAAAAGACACACAAAAAAGACAAATGAAAATGAAATGAACAGATAAACAAAAGACTTGTGAAACTCCACCCTTGCTTCTCTCCTAATGTCCTCCTAAAACTCGTGGAGGAGGTGGTCCTCTGCTGAGGTCATGCATGGGGGGTGACAGAGGGGCTACTCTCCTCCTGGAAGTGACCCAGTTTCCTGTCCGAGCTCTGGACAGGAAGTCCTGAAGGCCTCCTGTGGCCGCCTCAGGAAGTGAGGCGAGCAGGAGGGAGGGGGACGAGGTGTTGCCATGGAAACTCTACACTCTTTCTTTCGCCCCCTTCAGATGAGTCTCACAGAGTGTGAGGGGAGTCCAAAAAAGCTTGGAGGGATAAAAAGAAACATCTGTCATCATCCCCAATCCCTCCTCCTGCCCCCCCCCCCCCCCACACACACACACACACACACCCCCAACTTCTTTGGACTCTCTTCAGAAGGACACACTCACGCTCACTCTGCTGCAGCTTCTATTGGCTGGAAACCTTAAAGTCCTGCCAGGCTTCCAGCCCCCCTGCGTCAGGGCTTTGTCTCTCCGACATGGGTGATTGGAGAAGTGAAACAAACAGCGTATCACTGTGGTTTGAGACTCTGTTCCCCCTTCTCCATTCAAGGTTCTTCTTGTTCATTATCACCGTGGATATTTGTTTTGTTTTGTTTTATTTTATTTTTTTCTTGGTCATAGGTTCCCACTGTTTTAGCACAGCTTCCCCAATTCTCCTCAATGTACTGCATACCTCGTTTGTGGTCATGTAGTCATTTCTTAATCGTTTTGTAATGTGCCGACATGAAGGAAAAACAAAACAAATTGTGGTTTCTAAGCCAAAGAGAGAAGCTTGGATCGCCTGCCCTTGTGGCCTGGACAGCAATGGGAATCATTGGTGGAACTAGGAGTGTTGTTACATACTGATCTGTTTAAGGATGTTCTCCTGCCAACCTAAGCAGGACTCTAATCTGTGCCAGACAAGCAGTACCCCTGATCAATGCCCGGTTTAAGCAGTGCCACTGAACAATGCCAAGTTTAAGCAGTGCCCCTGGTCAATGCCTAGTTTGAGCAGTACCCCTGATCAATGCCCAGCTTGAGCACTGCCCCTGATCAATGCCCAGCTTGAGCAATGCCACTAATCAGTGCCCAGTTTAAGCGGTGCCCCTGATCAGTGCCCAGTTTAAGCAGTGCCACTGATCAGTGCCCAGTTTAAGCAGTGCCACTGATAATTTTAACACCTCTGCCCTGTCTTCTTGAAATGCCCCTCCTAGTAGAAGATTCTGGAAAGGACCTAGCTCAACTCTCTGCCAGATTAGGAGTTAGATTCAGCTTTTCTCAAACACCCCTCACAGCTTCCCATTCCCAGTGTGTACAGGGGGGGACTGACAGGGTAGTGTCATAGGAGATCGCTGTGGTTGAAACACAACTGGCCCCATAGCTCTGTCTCCCAAGAGCATTGTTATGCTCTTTGACCACCATAACTGAGAGAGACAGTACTTACAAATTGTGTCTTTCAGTAATGGTGATAGTTGCACTATGAAACGTTTGGTGAAACGGAGTGTTAAACTGGCACCAGATGAGGGCTAGGTCTTTTTCAGTAGTCACCTGGTGATAGTCAAATGGTGTTCAGAACTGATCTGGGCCGGCGCTATACCTGATCAGAGAGGGCAGTTCTGGCACCAGCACCAACCTTCCTGTGGGTGTATATGGGCTTTAACCGCAGGTGTGCTGGAGTCCCTGGGCAGTTGGTTGCGGAAAATATTTACCCATGAACCTTGTGTTCCTCTGCTTGTTTTTGACTATGCAATTCACCCCAAGCCCAGCGCCGCCCCCTAGATGATGGGAGTGAGATAAGCACATTAAACATTGGCCAAGCTCTGCTGTCACAGAGCTCCTTGGCTTTTCGTCTGTTATTGGGTTTCCTGATGGATCAGGTGTGGTAGCCCATTGAAAAATATGATCCATCCATAGGCCTGTAGTTGCACGCTGAGCGGTTAGTCTTGTAGTTGAGAGGCCAGTGCAGTGTCCAGTTGAGCTGAGAGATGCCTTTTTAGCTGTTTAGCTGGTGTGGGGAGTTCACTCTGAGATGGTGACTGCATCAGGGCCAGAGTCAGTCCAAGTCCAAGACCTGGGCTAGTTCAGGACTAGATCAGTCCAAGTCCTGTTCTAGTTTAGATCTAGATCAGGACCAGGCCGGTGCTAGTTTAGAACTAGATCAGTTCTAGATCAGGACCCTAGGTTGCAGTACTGTGGGATGGTGTATTCATGGGCAGTATTGCCAAACAGCTAGCATATGCTTTCTCTATTTAATATTGACGGATGTTTTTTTAAGGCAATGAAAAATGTAGGCCTTTCTTTTATGATTTTTTGGTTGTTTATTTTATTTCCATGTTTTCTCTTCCATTGATGTTGCCATAGTATTTATTGAATTTATATATTGCCTCCTTTCAAAAAGCTGAACAAATAAAATGCGTTTAAAAAAAGTTGTGTTTTTAGCCATCTGTGTCTCTACACACACACACACACACACACACACACACACAAAGTTATGCTGTATCCTCTGTTGAATAATCCCAGCGTAGCTTTTCTTGCTGGCCAGCTGAAGTCTAATGATCTTAATTGATTCTCCAGAGTTAAGACCTCCGTTATGCAGCTGTTTCATCAGTTAAACATTGCACCTGCAAAAATATTATTTTGTTTTCCTTAACATCTGGTTTAACCAGCTACATGGTTGAGTGGCGACACATGGCTTAAGCAAATCAAGCCACAATTATGTTAAGATGTGACATTTATGAAAACCTATGGGCCTCAAAGACCCAAAGGTAAACAGGCAATTCCGCTGCGGTGAACACTAAGGAACTTATTCAGTTCCTTAAAGTTTTTCAGTTCCATATCCTTAAACCATGTTGAAACTGTGGTGCGCGCAGTAAGCTGTAGCCATGCTACCCAAAATACTACCACCTCCAAAATAATGAGCTGTAAACCCCACAGGGATTAATTTATCTCCTATGTCTCCTATGTGTACAATCCAGAATATTTTTGTATTCAATATTTCCTACACTCCTACACAGTTTCTCAGTAGTTGTACTTGGAACCGTGTACCTTGGAGCAGAGCGGAGCTGCTCTGCGTCTCTTGTGTTGACGGAAAAGATGATTCTCTCTCTGGCCGTGTTTAAACAGCATCCTCAAATTCCATCTGCCGGCCTGGCATCTCTCTCTCTCTGCGCTGGTCTGAGCCATCCATCTCTCCATGAAAGGTTCTCTCTCAAACCAACGTTTGACCTAGTTATGCCTCAGAGACCTTTACGACCGTAAAGGCAGTTTGACTTTCCCAAACCGTGGCTGAAGATATAAACATCCCACCCGTGCAGAGGCCTTGCCATGTAGCCCAGGTCAGCGATTTTGTTTGTGTACAAGAGCCATGAGGCGAGCAGGAATTCAGGTCGAATGCTAAAGCGGTGGATCCTGCTTTCCCACAGCGCACAAATTCATCAGTAATACTTTTGCTGTTATTCTGCGGGCCGACAGAAAAACAGACCCGTGTGTGCTTGAAGGAGCACTGTGTGTGTGTGTGTGTGTGTGTGTGTATAGAGTAAGATATCCTCTCCATATGTACGAGGAGAATGTGTGTGTGTGTGTGTGTATGTCCAAGTTACATATTTCTCAACATGCTTGTAGACTCTAGACTTCACCAGATACAGAGCTACCTGGTTTCCTACTATCCAAGTTACATATTTCTCAACATGCTTGTAGACTTTAGACTTCACCAGATACAGAGCTAATTTTGTTATCATCGTTCATCAACGTCATGAGTTGACAGAGATACTCCCATCATGCCATTCTTCTTGCTCTGCATCTGCCAATTCTAGTGTTCTGAG
>NW_027468689.1:14025225-14027725 GCF_046254945.1 Alosa pseudoharengus | reverse complement strand
AAATGATTCGAATGACTTCGAAAGTAGGCCTATGTTTCTATATAAATGGACATGCAACATGCTCAAATTCTACTAAGTTATGCAACAACCTATCTGTGATGACAACTGTAGACTTATTAGAGGATACGAATTAAAAGGGAATGTGAAACCTATAGCCTACACATATAGATAGAATAGATAGGCTGACTAATAAGCGCGGATATAAGATATTTCCCTTAGTGTGATTGACTGCATAGGATACTTTGACTTTCCTCGAGTAAGCATTCGCATTATTGTTGTCACACTTGTGTGCAAATATAGGGATATGATCCAGAAATCGTAATGTTGTGGCGATGTGGCCTGGATCAACTTTGTTTATTCCACCTCGAGTGCGCGATGCGTGGTAGCCTACTTGGACACGATTGATGTAATGTTTTTTTTAATTAATGCAGTTGTGTTGTAATGGTTGAAATACATCAAACCCAGTTATGCGAACCCTGTCACCTACTTGCAGACTGACCAATAATTCTACCACGGTCTCTGACCCTATAGCTAGCCACTGCTACGCTCTGCCACTACTGTTTTTTTTGTTATTAATTACAGATGATAAAGACGTACGATTATTGCCATTTTGTCGGATAAACACTTCTACCTCGCATTCGCTGGAGATATTTTTTTTATTTTTTTATTAATTTGATGATTTCAATTATTAAACTTTGGAGCAGGTTCGAGTATGAATGGATCCACAAATGAGTTTTCATTGTTATTAATATTGCGAGATAGGCCATTTTGTCTTCGCGGAGGTCTGCGCTCTCGAGTGGCCTTCTAGTTAGCATATTAAAATGAGTGTGATTGAGGGAGGAGAGAGGGTGGAGTGTAATGCTCGTGCATGTATGCTTAATTTCACGTTAATTGGGATGTACAAAGAAAGGCTGCGTGGAATGCTGCGTACGCACAGTTTCATAAATCAGGATTTTTTTGTGCGTACGCTACTTTTCAGGTTTGCACGTACGCAATGTTTTAGTATGAAATCCACGCAAGTCTTTGTACATGAGGCCCCTGGTCTTCTTCAGGGCTTAACATTCAAAGCAACAAAAAGGCATTGTTTACCTTCTTCTGATAATGTTTTTGTCTCCTTTGCTAAGTCTCCTTTACAATGTAGCTTGTATATTAATCCTCATGTTGTAAGTCACTTTGGATACACTTTGGATTCCTACTGTAATCATCTCTCTCTCTTTTTCTCTCTCTCTCTCTCTCTCTCTCTCTCTCTCTCTCTCTCTCTCTCTCTCTCTCTCACACACACACACACACACACACACACACCATGTGATTAATGTTATTTATTGTAGAACCAGTCTCAGTAATATCTTGAGGTGCTATGCTGTGATTGGTTGTCATATATCCTCTGTCACCCTTAAGGAGGAAGTGCTGCTTCTCTGCCTTAATTTCCTCCCCTGTGTGGCCAATTCAGTAACCATCCTAAGGCTAGAGGTTTAGAGAGGGACTGGGGGGACAGGGGAAAAGAGAGAGAGAGAGAGAATGAGAGAGAGAGAGAATGAGAGAGAGTAAAAGAGAAAAGGGGAGAGGAGATGGGAAACCATCCTAAGGCTAGAGGGTTAGAGAGGGACTGGGGGGCAGAGATGGAGAGAGAGAGAGAGCAAGAAAGAGAATGAGAGAGAGTGAGAGAGAGAAGAGAAAGAGAGGATAGAGGGAGATAGAGAGGAGGGAGAGTTAAGACAGAGATAGAGACCCTATACCAGAGAGAGAGAGAGGCATGGAGAGAAAATGAGATTTAAAAAAGAAAGAGACATGGTGAAAAAGAAAGACAGAGAAATGGAGAGACCTATAAGAGAGAGAAAGAGAGAGAGGGAGTTGAAAGATCGAGAAAGAAAGAGATTGAGAGGGAGAGAGAGAGTGAAAGAGGGAGAGAGAGGGATTGAGATGGAGAGAGTGAAAGAGGGAGAGAGATTGAGATTGAGAGTGGGAGAGAGGGAGAGAGAGATGGAGAACAGTGCTACACATGTTTCAGTTCAGGAGGATATTACCCATTTCCTCTCCTCCGTGCTGCTCCTGTGTCCCCAGTCCCTGCGCAGACATATTGCTTTCCCAGCCGCTCATGCGAAATGGATAGGCTGCTTGGCTCCCTGGACCTGCGAGGGCAGAGATCCACAGGAAGGCTTACAGGAGTTTCTGCAGCTCAACCAGGCCTCCCAGGCGGGGATTGGGCCAGAGAATGGACTGTGCCTGAGTTTAACGACACAGAGAGGAGGCAGGAGTCTGCCGGCCTGTGCCCAGATAGTGTCCTGCTCCAGCAGCCAGCTGGAACTCATTTAGTAGTCATTTGAATTCTTTTGATTAATTTAAGCTAGTAAAGCAACTATTTGCTTTTAATCGTTTTATTTACAATTTTGTATCTGTTTCTTGTTTCACCCACTATAGATGGAAAATCTGTGTTCCACCAAACACATCAGCAATAGGCCAATAGGACACACAAGAGACAGAAACACACAAAACCTCCAGA
>NW_027468689.1:14017725-14020225 GCF_046254945.1 Alosa pseudoharengus | reverse complement strand
AGCGTCCAGTGTTTTAGCCATTAGAAAGATTTCGTCATACACTCTCCACACTTCACCCAGGCCTTCCCCTGTGCTTGAGAGTGATTGTGCCATACTCTCTTCAGTCTCCCCAGTATCAGAGGTGTCAAACAGGAGGACACAGCTCTGAATGAGCCTCGGCACATGTTAGCACAGACACCTTTTTTTTTTTTTTTAAAACACTTGGATCTCACTACAGTCAGGGTTTGGATCTCTGCAGTGCAGATGGTTTTTAGGTGCTACAGAATGTTGATCAACCTGTTTACTACAGTCTGGCAGGAATTACAGTGTGTTGTTAATACCTTGACATTGTGTTTACATTGCGCTATGTTGTGTTTACATTAGGTATTCTTTAAAAACACACCTTTATCCAGGGGGACTTACTGAAGTTACGTGCAGCAGTACAAAATCCTGTTAGAGCAAGCAGCTCAAAACGCTGATCAACCGTACAAGGGTGAAGTGCTGCATTGTTTGGGTTCATTGAGGGTGCGTGAGAAGAGGTGGTGTTAACCACGTTGTCCGCAGTCTTTCTGCAGAGCGTCAGGTGTTGGCAGGTACTGCGTCGTGTAAAAACTACAGAGGGAGGTACTTGTTAGAAAACGTTGGCTGGGTGAAGATATGACATGGCTGACTTGCACTCACACAAATGTACACACACATGCACACACACACACACACAAACCCACGCACACAGACACACATGCATACACACACGCACACACACACACTCACAGACACACACATTCAGATACTTTCACTCACAGAGACACTCACATTCAGACACACACACAAACTGGTTTTATTTATTTATTGCTCTGTCTGTGAGAACAGTGAGATTTCCCTGATGCTCATGTCTCTGTCATCACCGCTGCTCCTCTGAGCATCATCTCTCTCTACCTGTCGAGCTGCAGCACAGGCGAACACACACACACACACACACACACACACACACACACACACACACACACACACGCACACACACACACACACACACACACACACACACACACACACACATCAGGGTCCAGAAAAAAATGCTGTCAGTCAGCATTGCAGCTCAGTCCGGCTGCGAGCGCCGAGGTGATGGATACAGTAATAAGCAGGTGTGTGTGGAAGCGTCTGGGTAAATATACACTGCAGCCTTTAACACGAAACAACAAAATGTAACATATGCCAGGAACGTGGGGAGGAGAGGAGCGTGTGTGTGTGTGTGTGTGTGTTTGTGAGTGTTTGTGTGTGTGTGTGTTTACATCTGCTGAAGGAAAATATTCACCTTCGCCTTCTGTGCAAAACACAGTGGAATTCATTATGTGCATGCAAGTTGTGTAAGGCAGTAATCGGTGCATGTGTGTTTGTGTGTGTGTGTGTGTGTGTGTGTCTGTGTGTGTGTGTGTGTGTGTGTGTGTGTCTATGCGTGTGTGTGCGTGTGCATGCATGATGGTTTATGCATGAGTGTGTCTTTGTGTCTCTGCGTGTGTACTTTTCTCTCTCTCTCCCCCTCTCTCTCTCTCTTTGTGTGTGTGTGTGTGTGTGTGTGTGTGTGTGTGCGCGCATGTAGGTGAGGGGGTGGAGGCGGAAAGTTTATCTCCAATCCTCGGCCGTCTGGTACGCCCACTTCTCAGGCTCATGTCAGTGCAAATTTTATACAAGGCACACACACACACACACACACACACAAACACCAAACCACACACACACACACACACACACACACACACACACACACACACACACACACACACACACACACACACACACACACACACACACACACACCACACATTTCAGTGCAAATTTCATTCCAGGCACACATATACGCACACATCTCACTACGAATCTCATTTTCTACTCAGTGAGGTTATGATGACCATGCTGCACACACACACACACACACACACACACACACACACACACACACACACACACACACACACACATCTATTATAAAATGAATCAATTATTGCATTAGGCTACTATTTTGTCCTTTGTGGTTAAAGTTACCCAGATCCCCCAAACTCAGTTTAGAGCTGCTGGGAGTTCTCAGACACTTCCAGACAGTTCCAGGGGAGTTGAAATGATCAACCTATTGCCTGGGTTTCTCCATGACTTTTGAATTACAGTATCTTTTGAAATCTATTTTGGTCGTTGGCCTACAAAAAAAATAACAGCACTACCTCAATTGTCAAAACTGCATTTATTTCTTTGCTAGGGTGATCTACCTTGTTGTTTTATTCCGAGTCTTTGCTTGTAAGGAAAACCATCAAATGGCATTAAAGAAATCAAACAGACAATATTATCATTGTGTAGTTGCCTGTTCTCATTGCTAACTGCCTAGATGTCCCCTCTACACAGCTTATCTCAAGTGTGCAATGGAAATGAAGGCAAGTAACACACTCTAGAACTCATTATTATTATGCAATGTTATATATTATATTATTATTATTATGCAATGTCTGTATTGTTATTTAAGTTCTAGAAATGA
>NW_027468689.1:13975225-13987725 GCF_046254945.1 Alosa pseudoharengus | reverse complement strand
ACACACACACACATGGGCGTAGATTTGCGTGGGGTCCGAAGGACGTGTCCACACCAATATTCAGGTTGAAACGGGGAAAAAAGCGCCTCATGCGGTACACAAAAGGTTAAATCATTTCCCACTTCCCACATCATTTACCACCAGCCAAAATACGTCTTTGAGACAGATCTGTTTTTTGATTGGCTTAGCTCCCTGTAGACTATAATGCTGTCGATTAGAAGTTTTTGGCACACTTGGCTGCAAAAATCTTAGCTCTATAATCTTTGCTTGGCTGTCGATTCGAGGATGTCGGGCATGAAAAGAAAGGTGGAGGACATCAGAAGTTATTTCAAGAAACAAAGTGTAGCCCTAAGTCATAATATTATGCACTAGGTATGAATGCCAGAAAATTAGTTTTTTGGTAGGCTACACATTTAGTTGAGAGTGCTATATGTGTATAGCCTATTAAATGGACGTTGGAATCCTAGTGAATACTACTGGTCTTCTTCGAGATTTGAGTCGTGCTATGTCACTGCTCATGACATCAATATTTTATTTATAAAGTGACAGAGGAACCCCAGCCAGGTTGTTGCTCAGATAGGGGAGATTCAGGGCTACAGGTACATTTGACATGGTGTTTTGACTAAATGTTTTACTGCATATGCATCAGTAGGTAATGCATCATACAAAGTATAAGTCAGGCACGCATCATATATATATATGTATATATATATATTTTTTTTTGGGGGGGGGGGGGGGTAGTGTGCCCACCAAAGCTCAGACCAAACCTACGCCCTTACACACACACACACACACACACACACACTCTCTCTAGTCTTGCTCTCTTCTCTCATTCTGCTCTCATCTCTATGGCCACCCTGCTCACACACACACACACACACACACACACACACAGAGACACACATACACACACAGCTTTAGGTACCCCTAGCAGCGGCAAGCTGCAGATTTCCTATTGTTTGCTATGGTTCGACAGCTGAGCAGTTGGAGTGGCAGCGTTACACTAGCATTGAACAAGCTGAACTTGGCTCAACTTTCACAGCGTAACGTGAGGCTCATCAGTAGTCAGTTTAGGCAACAGAATGTAGACCGCTCTTGTAACTTAGGAACGAGATAGAACTTCTTTTTTAATTATTATGATTTGGGCGTTGCGTTATGCTTTACCGCTGCAGCTTAGTTTTTTCCAATGTCATCTCCGCCCAAGACTTGCCCTCTCTACCCCCACCCAAGACTTACCCTCTCCACCCAACTCTACCCATTTCCTCTGATGCGCTGTGTAAAACCAGTGACAGCAGTTGCTCTGTGAGGTTGGTGCTAAGGCGTTGGGCATTTCATCTAAAAAATATGGCAGCAGTTAGTGTTTGCCGCTGGCTGTTTTTTGTCTCTGGCAGATATGTGTGTGCTGTGTATATAGTCCAATGGGTTTTTATGTTCAGACTTACATGAGCTGTCCCACATTTGGAAGAAGCTCCTGGCTGACTGAGTCACTAGAGTATGGTGACACATCTCATTAAAGACATAAAACTTCATCTTGTTCTCCGTGGAGGTCCTTTTGGACGGATTCATGTTGAGAGAAGGAAAACAAATAAATCATATAATTCCCACTTCTGGACCTCTAAAAAATGAGAATGTGCAGATTGAAGGCCATCTACGTTGCCATCTCTGGAGGACAAGCTGTGAGAAAGATCAGGAGGGTACTTTTCGTCACTGTCAGGTAAGTCACTGAAAGATCAGGAGGGTACTTTATAGAAAGATCAGGGGGGTACTTTTCGTCACTGTCAGGTAAGTCACAGAATAGAAAGATCAGGAGGGTACTGTAATGACGTCACTCGTCAGGACCAATGAGGGAACTGGGAGTGGTCGAACTGGGAGTACCCTCCTGATCTGATTCATACTGGTACTGCCAATACATTGCACATATGTAAGCCTACATGTTGTGTTCTCTACAGATGGAGTCAAGTCTCCGTGCAGAAGTAGATATTGCATGCCAGGTTTCAAAAGTTACAATCTCAGTCCAATCGTTAGCAGCTCCATCACAGCAAGTTATGGTCCATCCCCAAAGGGAAATGACAGTGTTCGTTGTGCAATTGAAGCAACTCTTTCACAACGATCCATAAAAATAGTTTTAAAAATAGTTTTCATTTATGACACGGATATCCATGGCTGAGACGTCTTTAGATCGTCTTTAATTATAAGTTCTCGTAACGCAGGGTAAAGTTAAACTTACGTGTCCATATATATTATACTTCTTTGGGACACCCGTGATCATAACTAAACTATTTATTTTGTAATAGTATTTATAACATGAATTTATAACATAAAAGTGATGTTAATGTTCGCAAAATAGCTATTTTTTTTGTTTCCTTTGGAATATCCACGATCGCTTCCTACTTCCTGTCCTGAGCGGCGAGATTTCACTATCTGTTACGTAACTTCCGTTCTTAGCTGTATCCCATCTAGCCACAACCGTAAGAGAGGGCCAGAGACTCGGAGTATATCAGTAACCATAAATAGCTTAGTGCTGTGAACAACAGCAGTCTACCTTAGTTGAATATTCCATTACATTTAATCTATAGGCTATTGCAATTTAATACCATTGTTAGCTGTGTTTATATTGCCATCATGTGTAAAATGTAACTCAAATTAAATAATACTAATAAAAAGACTTTTGCATTCCCAAAAGTATTAGCAGGTAGTCCCAAAAGTATATTTCATTAAAAATGTGTGAACTCTGAACTCTGAAAATGTAAAGTTCTCAAACTATGAGAATTTTATGAAGTGCTGAAGTGGTCTGAAATGACCACCATTCTAACTTTCACTCACCTGAACTTGTGAACATTGTATGAACATTTGAACAAATAAAAATAATTATCCCAGAAAGTCCCAGAAATATGACTTGAATATAAGTTAGTTAGTTATTAACAATTCATTGATAAACTTTTAGAATACTTTGAGCACTGATGCAGTCAGCATAGGCCTCTTACATTGTTTGCAGGTAGGACTACATTTCATTCCGTTTTTGATGGCAAACGCGAAACAGCTAGCCTGGCGGGCCATCCTATATCATTGACATGTATAGTCTGGCATCGAATCATTCACCTCGCTTAATCCAAGGGGCGGGCAGAGAATTGTCTTTCAAACTGCCTAGGCATGCAATAGGCCAGCGCTACGACCATATCCGTATCCGGTCGGCAAAACGGCAAATACATCCTTCTTCGAAAGGAATGACTTAAGTGCATTGTGTTGATCTACTTTCAAAGAAAAGCACAAGTCCAACTCCTCCAAAGTTGACGCCAACGCCGATTCAAACAACCGCTCTTCCTTTGCCATAGCCACCTTCCTTGTTGTTCACCATCGCAGGATGTCGTTATCCTGTTAAGCCCGCCTTAAGACTCTCTAACGAAATAGAGCGCTGTGATTGGCCGTCATCCACGGTGTTAAGCCAATAGAAATTCCTATGGTTCGATACTAGACGTACAGGCTGAGCAAATTAATTTGCCGCCGCTAGGGTGCGTCTAGATTTCTAGGCTACGAAACAGCGCCAAAACAACCACCAGTGGACAAAAAGAGTATTACATGTGTACTGTTAAGACTCGCCATAGAGAATGAATGGGGGAAATTGCGGAGGTTATAGTTTGACGATGTCGTACTCCCGTGCGGGCGGGTTGCTATATACCACGGACATGTTTTGGGGGGCCACCCAAAATGAGGTGGCGGGCCGTATCCGGCCCGCGGGCCGTAGTTTGGGGACCACTGGGTTAAAGGAACATTTAGGAAACCATATGAAGCAATCAGAGAATGAACATACCAGCTCAGAGGATGATGACTACACACCAGAGTGGTGTGGGAGATTCTGACTACAGAATGGCTCCTAGAACAACGTGTTAACCTCCCTTAAATAGGCTACCCAGTTTGTGATTGGTTACATTGATATGGATCACATGGTTGGAGGTCAGCTGATTTGGGGGTCACATGAGGAGTACTTTGATGAGACTTGAGACCATTGTTGTAGTGAGAGTGAATCAATCAAGACATGACAAGGTATACATTTGATTACATTTCCTGTCCCTATAGTTAACTGTTCCTGTGGACATGTGACAGTAGGCCCACAATAGGCCCACACTTAGTAGTTGATCAAGAGTCCATATATGATTGAGAGGATTATCATCAGCCTGGTAATTAGGATCCTTACAGTACTTTTCATCACTGTCAGGTAAGTCACAGAATAACTGCTCGGAATTGTCATGAATTCCTTTGTTTATTTCATCCAATCACAAGCTTTTCCTGACCTTCTAACTCAGGTACCACTTAATAAGTATATAATATAATAAGAATACACTTATAAAGGGTTTATTAATGATTTAGAAATTCATTTTAAGTTTTTAAGTTGTTAAGACTTTACAAAGCATTAATAAGCAGTTACAACCCATTAGATAACAGTGACCTTTTGGCTGCCAGGTGATCACATATTCATCCATATTGTTCAGCCTCAGAGCTCATTGATTTGTACCACTTTATAAGGGTTTATAATTTATGAATGAATATGATTATGATTATAAATGATTTATAAATAGTTTTGTCTGATGTGGCCCTTCTGTTTTTTTGGTTGTAGATCCCCTTCCTCCTCCCAGGGTACCAATTCTGGTTCCTGTCCTGCGTTCGGGGGAAGATGATTGGCTATCGCATCCTTTGCAATCTTTCTGGGCCTTTCCTTGTGATTTTGGGGACAGGCCCTTCAGCAGAGATTTGGATCCTGGCGGTTTTTGTTCTGTAAATAAAAGAGATAATTCCTTTGGAGTCTCAGGAGCAGCAGTGATGGGCGACCTGCCTCTCATCAGGACCGCTGGCCCTGGGCAAAGTCTTTCTCGCCTCAGCTGTCACTTCTCATCCAAGTGTGCATCGGTGGGGAAGAACGTCACAGTGCTCTCCTCGAGGCACATACACAATTTTGATCTCTGCTCCCCATTCCCTCCCACCCAATCACATTCTCACAAACCCTAACCAATGCCAGCGAATCAGACTCAGACAGAACCTAACAGCAAACCTGAAGCATGTGGGATTCAACAGCAACACTAGGCTAGAGTTAATTTGATTTAATGTCCATATAAGGGAAATGCAACTTCACATCATCACAATATCACACAATATCACATGTCACAGCACAGATAACAGATAACAGATAACATAACAAAAGGCAGACCGACACATAGCAAATCAGGGACAACACCTTCATCAGTGAAGTAAGGTCCTCCTCACATGTCTACTTCAGATTAGCAAACACATGCACCATCACAACAAGACCAGTGGGACTGCACTCAATAACAACAAAGCTCTTTCCTGAGGGGAAAAAAGAGAGAAAAAACACAACGGAAGATGAGTTGCGACAGCGGAGCTGGGTTGAACGCATCCGCCTGACTGCGTTGGCTCCACCGTTAATTACTGAGCCGCAGTCGCTCTGGGTGCAGGAACGCCACGCTACGCGCTTTCATATACACATGAAAATTAATCACGGCACAGCGAGAACAAAGCAGGCTGCCGCGCCACTTCCCCAGGTCCCTCAGCTGTTTGAGATGGATTAAATTACCACCAAGCACCGGTGTGTGTGTGTGTGTGTGTGTGTGTGTGTGTGAGTGTGTGTGTGTGTGTGTGTGTGTGTGTGTGTGTGTGTGTGTGTGTCTGTGTGTGTGTGTGTGCTATAAAGTGTGTGGATGTGTAATATGAGAGGATCTGTGTATATGTGTGCATGTTTATATGCGTACCTGTATAATTGTGTGTGTGTGTGATTTCAGATCAGGTATGTGTCTGTGAGCTTCGGGAATGTACTGTAGAGCTTCAGGCAGCACAGTGACTTCCACATGGACCTGGTGTGTTGTGTCTATGATCTAATAAAAAGAAGATAGAGCAGAACAGAGACACCCGCGGCTCTCAAGCAGTTCTCTCTCTGTTCAAGCAGAGCGGAGAGTTTTTGTTGCTCTTCATTTGGTTATCCTTGGGGCTGATGGATAGCAGCAAAGATCCAGAGAACTGATTGATCCAGTAACAAGGTGTGTGTGTGTGTGTGTGTGTGTGTGTGTGTGTGTGTGTCTCTGTGTATGTGTGTGTGTGTCTGTGCGTGTGTGTGTGTGTAAGGCAGCTCGGCTCAATAGAGACAACAAACAAAAGACAACAAACAAAAGCTTGTGAACGAGGGATAATTCAAGGTCCTGGTCTTCTTTGTGTGTGTCTGATGTGTGTGCTTTGTGCTGTCTACATCCTGGTCTGTGCAATTAGTCATTGAATCAAAAGAAAGAGCAGACGAGTTCGATAAGCTCAGGTCTACGCTTCATCCACTGCAGGAAAACATACACACACACACACACACACACACACACACACACACAATATCCACTATTTACATCAAGATCGTATGATACTGGCCAACCTCACATAACCCATGAGCTTTGGTAAACATTGGTGCAGCTGTTATTGGTGTAAATCTGTTCAGCGGCGGGACATGAAAATATCCACATTCAACAGATATTTGAGGGCTGAATGTGGTACCGTCTGGGACACATTTTCTGGAACATTCTTTTCATGTGAATGGAACCAGCGTCGGTTGATGGCAAAATGCGTTTGCCATCCATTCATAACTTTTTCCATTTTCCCATCCACTTAACCTCACAAAGACAGGCACACAGACACACACACACACACACACACACACACACACACACACACACACACACACACACACAATAACCACATCCAATGGCGCCGCACTCCTGAACAGTTTCCTCTCCTGCTCCTCGCCCCCACACACTCCCCCCCGCCTGTTTCCAGAGTGTGTTTTGTGTTTGTGTTTCCTCCCAAAGCTGACAGGCCTCTGAGGAAGTTTCCGGAGCGAGGAGAAGAGTAGAGCGGAGAGGAGAGGAGAGGAGCGGAGCTGGTTGGTTAACTGCTTCCTGTCAGCCCAAGGCTTTGATCAGACTGCAGGTCTGACACTTGTAGGTATTATCCTCTCGACTCCTCGCCTACTCACTCTCTCTCTCTCTCTCTTTCTCTCTCTCTCTCTTTCTCTCTTTCTCTCTCTCCATGCCCTGCTGCAGCCTCGAGTGGAGGAGTGAGAGGGAGAGAGGGAGAAGGGGAGAGGAGAGAAAGAAATAGAGTTAGACAGAGAAAGAGGGAGGAGTGAGAGGGAGAGAGAGAGAGACAGTGAGAAGGAGAGAATGAAGAGAGAGACAGAGAGGAAAACAGAAAACAGATAGAGAGAATGAGAGATCGAGAGAGGAAGAAAGTGAGATAGACAGAGAGAGAAGAGAGAGAGAAAGATGAACAGAAAGAGAGAGAGAGATGGTTCAGGGCTGTCTTATGAAGCCCTGTAATCCTGTCACAGGAGCTAAGTGAACCACGGCTGCCGTGGGAAGGGAAGAGGCTTCACTAATAACCTGAATCGCTGACACGGGCCGGAAAGAAAAGAAAGAAGACATTTAGCATTTGTGCGAATGCTTTCCAGGAGACCCTTACATAACATAACTTCTGCTTTAGCAAGGAAGGATCACACCCTGACAACTCATCTCATGGAGAAGTGGGGGAAAGCATTCTTCTGTTATGACAGACAAGTGATTAGTGCAGCAACACTTGAGACATCGCAAGGGTGTGATGCTGGCTTGTCCACATCACGGAGAGCTGCGTGAGTCATGAGTTTCCCTGGGAGGTGACCGGTCCTGATGCCCTGTTTCCCTCTGAGTGCATCGGTCGGCATGGTAACCTCTAGGGAGGAGGCCAGCAACTGCCCTCATACACTGACTATCTCACACACGGATGGAAATATGACAGGAATATGCACACACACACACACACACACACACACACCTGACAAAGGCTATGAAGGATTCCTGATTCCTGACAAAGGCTATGTAAGGATTGTGACGGTGACGCCCAGCCCCCACAAACGCTCTACTGTGGTATTTCAGGCGTTTAGACTGAAACTCACGCTTCATCCCCTCTGTAAAAAATGTGTATCTGTGTATGTGTATGTGTGTGTTTGTATATGCACATGAATGTGTATGCAATTGTATGCTAGTGTGTGCATGCGAGTGTGTGTGTGTGTGTGTTGTGTGTGTGTGTGTGTGTGTGTGTGTGTGTGTGTGTGTGTGTGTGTGTGTGTTGTGTGTGTGTGTGGAGGGGGTGAGGGCAATGAAACACTCCTAGTGAGCGACTCATGTTTACACAAAGTGACAGGCAAATCTATGGCGTCCCATTGAGGAGGAGCTGGGCTGGAGCCCCGCCACCGCTTTGGGTGGAAAAATCATCTTTTCTTCTGCACGCCAGCCGCGTGACATATCTGGGTCCCCAGCGCTCAGGCGCACACACACATACAGACACACACACACACACACATACACACACACACACCCACCACAATCCCCGGGTCCCGAGTGCAGCGTTCAGGCGCACACACACACGCACACACACACATACTCACGCATACACGCATACACACACACACACACACACACACACACACACACACACCACATTCCACACACACACACACACACACACACAGCACAGTCCACACACACGTGCTACAATCCCCAGGCCCAACAATCACACACTCTTCTCCTCACAGTGGAGACAATCCTCTAAGGGGGCATTGATTAAAACCTGCATTATACGCTTTCATGGAGAAAGGACTGAATTTTAACACAATTTCCTGTTTGAATTACTGGACTAATATTAGTCGTGTTTACTGTTTTATGTTGATGTGGTGTATTATTGTCATGTATTGGATTTATCACTTTGATTAGTTGGGGATTATCATAGAGATGTTTTAGATGACGGAAAAACCCAGAGCACAGCAGAGTTTAAGGTGGTGCAAACCAGCGCTAGACTTGGGCCACATCAGGGCCAGAACAGCCGACCTCATATTTAAGTTATTTAATCAATCAATATCGTTTTTGACAGGGAGGCTGTGTGCAAAAAGGAATATCTATATTCACTTTTATTCAACAGCACTCCTGAAAAAGGGACAGTTTTGAAAGAAACTCGTGGAAGAAAAAGACACCGTCTTTTGATGTGTGTGTGTGTGTGTCTATGTCTGTGTGCATGTGCCTGGCTAGATCCATGTGAGTGTCTCTCCTTGAGATATCAGCTTGTCCAGACCCACATGTACTTCTACATGTGAGTGCCTGCAAGGGCTTGACAGCGGCACATTAATCTCACACTCGGCAGTGTTGGTTATTTCAGTGGCCTCTCTTAGGTAGAGTACGTAACAGCCCCACAGCCAAGAGTTCATTTAAACTAGTAAAGTATCGAGTTTCTTGTGTGTGGTTTCATATGTGCTTTTTTCCACACAGCTTGTCAGAAGAGGGGGACCCTGCACTCACAGAGAGAGAGAAAGTGTGTTTGTGTGTGTGTGTGAGAGAGAGAGAGATAGAGAGAGAGAAAGAGATAGAGAGAAAGTGTGTGTGTGTGTGTCTGTGTGTGTGTGAGTGTGTAAGAGAGAGAGAGACGTGCTACAAATCCTCCCATGGAAAACATTTACATTATGCCCAGGCTCTGTTTCTTTTGTCTATGTTACAGGGGAGTTGAGGGATGTGTGTGTGTGTGTGTGTGTGTGTGTGTGTGTGTGTGGGTGCGTGTGTGTGTGTGTGTACGTGTGTGTGTGTGTGTGTGTGTGTGTGTGTGTGTGGTGGGGGGGGGGGGGGGTGCGTGTGTGTGTGTGTGTACGTGTGTGTGTGTGTGTGTGTGTGTGTGTGTGTGTGGGGGGGGGGGGGGGTGCTGGTGTGCCTCCCTGAGGATAGTAAACACACACACACAGGGGGTGTGTCGCTGGGGTAGTGCACGTCAATCACCCTGTGTCTGTGTGTGTGTGTGTGTGTATTGGCCCAGGGGTAGTTGTTATAACCTGTCATAAACCTGTTGAGATACAGTCGGCTCTGCCGATGACCTCTGACTTTGTGACCTCACTGCCTGGCTCTCCTCCAGCTGACAGCTTCCTGAGGGAGGCTTAGGGTGAAGGTGGGGTCTCGTCACCAAGGAAACCACATGGAGGTATGTGATGGGGATGAGATCACTTCAGTAAGTCACATAGTTAGACACACATACACACATCCACCACATACACACACACACACACACACACACACACACACACACACACGTACACACCCACCACACACATACACATGCATACCACATACACATACACATCCACCACACACATACACAAACACACACATCACGTATACTGAGTACATACACACACCCACACACAGAATCATAAACAGACACAGGAAGATTTATATACATAGACACTACAGCAAATATGCATGCACACACACACACACACACACACACACATACTCACACACATGTTCAGTAAACAGGAACCAGTGTGTGTAGGGTGCCTTGTCATTGCTCTTCCTGTGTGTGTGTGTGACAGACCAGCTGTGTTAGGAAGTAAAAAAGTGGAGAGATGTGTGTTTTAGACAGTGGGGTGAGAGGCTACGTGCTCCTTCTCACTTCTCACTGGGCCTGTAGATATGTGAGCTCACACATGTGTGTGTAAGGGGAACTTTTATACAGGCGTGGTGTGTGTGAGAGAGCAAGAGAGGAAACTGACTAGGACAGGGAAAGGTGATTGAGGGTGACTGAGAGATTACCCCTAATTGTCTTTAGTCGAGTGTTCCAGCTTTATCTGTTTTGTTCAAGGAGTTGTTGTTGTTGTTGTTGTAGCTATTGCTGATACACTATAAACGAAGTTGTGTTTTGCCAATACTGTTCAGCATTACGGTCCTAGTGAAAAACACATCTGATTTTGATTTTGGGAAACGCACACATACAAGCACACACACACACACACACACACACACACACACACACACACCTACACACATATACGTACATACACACACACACACACACACTGTGTCAGCCAAAACAAACAAAACGGCCATTATCCTTTAAGAGTTTTGCTTTAAACTCTATCTCTCTCTTTCTTTCTGTCTTTCTTTCTTTCTTTCTTTCTTTCTTTTTTCTCTCTCTCTCTCACTTTCTCTCTCTCTCACACACACACACAGACACACACACACGCAGCAGATAACAGCGGGCAGAGGCGTGTGCTTGCCTCATGAATAAACTCCGCGCTCCCTCTAACATGATGAGGTGGAGAGAAGCCTCTGCATGCCAGGCCTCATAAATAACTCATGCTTTGGAGTTCACACACAAACATGTCAAGCCCCAAATCACACCAACACACACCAACACACACAAAGAGAGTCCACATCGCAACCATGTCTCTGCTTCCTAGAAAGAGCCGCATTTTCACTTCAAAGCACAACAAACAGTGAAAGTAAATATGATATATGAAATGCATGGGTGCACTGCTCTTGCTGTGCGCATATGTACGTATGTGTAAGAGAGAGAGACGTGCTACAAATCTTAGGCAACTATTTGTAGTTGTATCAGTGTTACATGTTTGGGGTCAGGCAACACAGAGAGAGATTTGGCGTTTTGTCATTATGCGATCATCACTGACTGCCAGCAAACCTATTCCCCATTGGAAGAAGTTTATGAATCATTATTCAAGATTTAAGAGGACTTTATTTTCCTGTGAGGGACTTTTGTTTGTGATTAGACACAAACATACACACATGATGCATTCCACACAAATAATCTAAAAATGATAAATAACAATCTAAAAACGATATGTAAGTATGCGATCATTACTAACCACTATAGCAAACCTCTTCCCCATTGGAACGGAAGGTGTTTATGAAGCAAAACAATGCATTCTGGCGAACCACATCATTCTCCTTCCCTCCACACACACACACTCCCTCCCCCTCGGAGGGGTCTGACAATGGAAGCGCTGTTGCCCGCGGCCTGTAAAACAGCGTCCAGCACTCCTGCCGTCACAGACGCAGTTTTACACAGCCTCTCTCATCCCCCTGTGTGGCCGACTAACGTGCTGCTGGAACACTGCACAGTGCCTTTCATCTGGAGTCAGTGTGTGTGTGTGAGTGTGTGTGTCTGTATGTGTGGATGTGTGGATGTGTGGTTTGTGTGTGTGTGTGGATGTGCATGTTTATGTGGAATAGCAAAAGAGAATGTGTATGCTATGTGGGTGCATGCATGTGTGTGTGTGTGTGTGTGTGTGTGTGTGTGTGTGTGTGTGTGTGTGTGTGTGTGTGTGAAACAACGTGAGATAAAAAGAGAGAGAGTGTGTGTGTGTGTGTGTGTGTGTGTGTGTGTATGTGCGCGTATGCTTGTGTGTGTGTGTGTGTGTGTGTGTGTGTGTGTGTGTGTGTGTGTGTGGGTATGCGTGTGTGTGTATGTACATGTGTGCATGTGGGTGGGGGGTGGGAAGGGTGGGTAAGGGCTTGTATCTGATTAAGCCATGGAAAAGAACAACAGCATTTTTAACTGGATTAATTAGGGCCGTTTTTCCTTTTCTCTTCCCCTCCCACCCTCAGCAGAACGACCCTCATGTGAATCAGGAGCTAAGTCGACGGAAA
>NW_027468689.1:13957725-13972725 GCF_046254945.1 Alosa pseudoharengus | reverse complement strand
GAGGGAGTTTGCAAGCAGGGGGAAATGCTCAAAAGCCTGGAAGAAAATAGCTATACCCCCCTTAGCTCAACGCATTAATCAGATTCGGAAGGAAAACATCTGAAATCACTTAGATGATTGCGCCTCGTTTCGAGTCTTTTCAAGACTCGAGGTAATCAGGCGAAGACCTCAGGCACTATAAGGCAGATTGTTGTTGTTGTCATTGTTGTTGTTTACGTATTTGAGGGGGAAATATAACGGTTTTGCTCAATGTGATTTTTCTCTCTCTTTTCCCCCGATTTTTGTTCACTTTTTTTTTTTGGAAAGAGGACTATCTCAAGGTGGCAGCTGTGCCTGGAGACTCCCAGAAAAACTCTCTGACTTCTTACGGAGTAAAAATCCGAGACGAGAGAACTAAATCCGGATTAGGAGTTTGATTTTCTTACTTTGCAGGCAAGAGTCACTTCTCGAAAACAGAGTTCAAGCTTCATCCTACTTTCTCTCTCTCTCTCTCTCTCTCTCTCTCTCTCTCTCTCTCTCCCTCAAACATAAGAAACTGGGTTTGAAGCTAAAAAGCTCAGGAATTAAAAGTGTGGGACTGGAAAATCACATGTTGCGCCCGAACCTACATGCGATTAGCTCAGCCAAACTCATGTTAGTGTTCAAAATTAGCGTCTCCTTACCCAGGCAGATTATAGTACAGGAACAGGAATCCCTAGTACTCCCAGAGCATTGCACAAATTCTGACTCGTCTACTTTTAGACAAATGTTTAACAAACATGCCACATTGTGGTAATTCAGGTATCATATCAGATGATTGTGAAGTCTTTGGCATAATGTTCATACCCTGTGGATAATCGGACGTGGCAATACATCTAAGGCCCCCTGACAAACCTCAACAAGGGCCCCACTAGGAGGTTTTGTCTTGGGACTCTCCAACCCCCAGCCCCCTAAATCAATCCACACCCACCCATGACATCACTGCCTCTGGCTCTGGGGCCGTCCGTTACTCGACTGTGATGCTGTAAAAGTGAGATCGTCGATCAAAAGGGGGGAAAAAAATGCTGAAAACAAAGTGCCATGAGAAATGTGTTTTGGTTCAGTCGAACTTCAGTACCAGACAAGGAGTAAAATGCGCTGCAAAAACACACCGTGTCCAGTGAGAGAGGCTGACGAGCAGGCCACAGCAGGCACGCAACTGAAGCGCTTGCGTTTGCCAAGCGTATGCTGCAACAATTATCTTCCACTGCCATTAATGGAACTGGACACGCCTGGTGGACGTGTTCAAACTATTTCTTCGCTCAAAGAACGGAGGACTTCAATAGGCTACGCGCATGAGAGGGCTCTCTGTACGAACATTTGTTTCCAGTGGAGCCAGGTGTGTTTGAACCTGCCGCTATTGTTAATGTAATTAGTGTCTACACACGGACCTGGTTGGGTGTTGCACTATGGAAGCATGTTACGATAAAGAAGGGTTTATGTGTGTGTTAAAAGCGTTAATATTTGGCAAACAAGATATTCAGTATCGGAGTGAAGATGTTATGAGCAGAATATAACAGATGATTACGTTACAACACAGTTAACACTTCACCGGAAATAAATGAGCGTACAGAAAGAGCCTGTCATGCACGTAGTTTATTGCGGAACTGGTGTAGCCCGGCTGTTACTCTCACTGCTGAGCTGCAGGGGCACAATGCTGTCACACGTGTGTATCACTGATGGGCCATCTATGGCAGTCGTAAATCACACACACTCTCCTGCCAGCCTCTCAGGTGCAGCTCAAACATCACTGTCCTTCCAGATTTATGTTCCGTCATACCTGACATTTACGGTGTGCGCTTGTCTAGACAGACGACGCACGCCAGCGATTGATTCTTCACTGAGATCACGAAGTGGAACAGGAAAGCAGATGGCTTTATGTGCCTCACATCTGTGAGCTTCGCTCTGCTGCTTCATTCTTGACTTGGTTACAAATATTTCATATTTGTGTTTAAGTGTATGTGGATGAAGTATGTGTTTGCATGTGCGTATATTTGTGTATGTTTGTGTGTGTGTTTATGTGTATATGTGTGTGTTGCGTGTGTGTGAGTGTGTGTGTGTGTGTGTGTGTGTGTGTGTTTGCAATTGAGCTTTGAGATTGCACATACAGTACAATACAAACATCTGTTTACCATGTGTAGAACAAACTCATGGTCTGCATTTCATAACCGTGTTTCATCGGAAATAATTGAAAGTTTTAAGTGCAGACTTCCACCCCTGCACTGTGTGTCACAGACTTGATCAGACACACACACGCAATCCTGTAGGCTACTTGTTGTAGTCAGGGAACCACACACACTGTGTACCAAAAACACACACTCTCTCTCTCTCTCTCTCACACACACACACACACGAAAAGTAAAGTATTTGTTTTCTGGGTTTCTTCTGAGATGGTTGTCCCTGAGGGGTTTGAGAGTAACTGAACTGCCTCTGAGTCTATTTGTGAAATAGACTCTCAGCCACTTAAAAACTCGAGCTGCTAGCGAGAGGATTTTTACCATGAGGATGAACACCACAGATGACCACACAGTGACTCTGACTTAGCTATCCCTCCCCAGCTCTAAGTGCTTCGTTGTTCGACTGACGTCTCCCTAAGTTTGATATCTGCGTCCTAGGGTGCTCACTGACCTACCAAGAATGCGTTCCTAGAAGACCGTCAGGTCCCCAGCAAAGCACTTTAGGGCACTTTACATCTGTTTCCCAGACACAGAGTAGACTGTGGGGTGACCCTTTTGGCCTAATGCAGTTGATACGCCATTCGCCAACCCCCCCTGCTTCTTCTCTGCTCTGTCTCCCTAATAGTCTCCCTAATACCAGACTGGCCTGAATTTTCCACAGCGCTTGCTTGGCGTAGAGCAGAGGACCGAGAGGCCATGAGCTGTGACCGAAAAAAGAGCATCGAAGCCTCGTGCTGGGCTGGGCCCCGCACCCCACCCTCTTCCCCAGCAGAGACACCAGTCAAGCGTGGAGCCACAAAAAAGCTTTCAGCAAGATCGGGAGGGGTTGGGGGAGTGAGTATATGTGTGTGTGTGTGTGTGTGTGTGTGTGTGAGGGGAGAGTTGTGCCTCCTCTGTGCTGTTAAGACAGTGCTGCCTTTCTTCCACTGTGTTGTTCCTGTAAAACCCAGCAGTCAGCATCCCAGCATCCATCCTCCTCCCAGATGAAGACAATGATGCCCCATTAGTAGAGACAGGCTCTGCCGTCTCTTGTTCTCAGCTGGAGGCAGGGATGCAGTGATGGTGACGTGGTGCTGGTGGAGTAGATAGTGGAGTGAGGGGATGTTTCCTAGCCTATTCTACGGGTGGAGGCTGGAATACAGTGATCGTGGTGGGGGTGGTGGAGCACATGTATCCTAGCCTATTCTATGGGTGGAGGCTGGAATACAGTGATCGTGGTGGGGGTGGTGGAGCACATGTATCCTAGCCTATTCTATGGGTGGAGGCTGGAATACAGGGTTGGTGATGGTGGTGTGGGTGGTGGACAACATGTATCCTAGCCTACTCTATGGGTGGAGGCTGGAATACAGTGATGGTGATGGTGGTGGAGGTGGTGGAGCACTGTATCCTAGCCTACTCTATGGGTGGAGGCTGGGATACAGTGATGGTGACGGTGGTGGAGCAGATAGTGGAGGAGGGGATGATTCCTAGCCTATTCTACGGGTGGAGGCTGGAATACATTGATAGTGACGGTGGTGCTAGTGGAGTAGATAGTAGAGGAGGGGATGTTTCCGATTCTATGGGTGGAAGCTGGGATACAGTGAAAGTGATGGGGGTGGAGAAGCAGATGTATCCTAGCCTACTCTACGGGTGGAGGCTGGGATACAGTGATGGTGATGGGGGTGGTGGAGGATGAGAGTCCACTATTACATGTACTTGCTTAAGCTGCAGCTTCACTTCATCATCACTGATGGCTGCCTGCCATACGCCTCAGTGAGGAAGGAGGGATGCAAACGTTTACCCTTAAGACAAGACGCTCGATGGCTGCTGTGGTTGTTGCTGTCCACGGCCCAATCTATATGCAAATATATGTAAGCAGAGAGATGCTCTCTGAAGACAATTATGTCCAGCGAGCGAGAGAGAAGAGAGAGAAGAGAGAGAGAGAGAGAGAGAGAGAGAGACTGGCATCTTGTCCTCTGACAGACTGATGTGTGGCTCATATTCAAATCGGCTTTTCCTTTCAATCTTACAAGTGCAAGCAGTCATGAATATTTAACAGACATCAATACAGCCACAACCGTAACTTGTAATTTATTTAACCCAAGCTCTAGGACATAATTTCCATATATATATATATATATATATATATATATATATATATATATATATATAAAAATCTCATAAGATAACGTAATCAATAGGAGCAGTGGTGTATGGAGACAGTGGCTGGGACAACGTGGACTATCACTGCCATTGAGTAATTACGTAAATTTGCTTGAATTTACAAAAATAATTAGACACGGTCAAGGAGCAGGTGTATAAGCAATGTGAATTACCCCACTCACGTGTGGAGTTCCAATTGGCCATGTTATAATTGGTATTACAATTATAATTTGTTGATACAGAGAAAGACATTGGAGCTCAATTCTCAACTCTGTGTGTGTGTGTGTGTGAGTGTGTGTGTGTATGTGAGTGTGTGTATGTATATGTGTGTATATGTATGTGTGTGTGTGTGTGTGTGTGTCCTCGTCTCTGGTCTCCAGGAAGACATTGTGTGTTTGCCGTCGTTCACCAGCCTCCTCCGTAGACTCGCCAGCCAGATGCTCGCTGTTTGTTACAAAACAAAGCATCCGTTTGAGGACCTTCCCCCTCAACCTCCCACACAGGCAGCACAGAGGAGCTGAAATCTGCTGCACACAGGACGTAGTGGTAATAGAGCTAATGAACACTAGCCTGACAGCTTGTCCTAACTACATTGAGCGCCCGACTGTCGTAGGCCTATAGCATTGAATGCTCTCTGTCCGTACTGAACTTATTAAAGATGTAGTTCTATTGCGTCATGTTTATCGTTCAGGGGCACGTTTCCCAAAACCATAGTTGCTAACCTGTTAGCAACTTAGTTGGTTGGCAATGGGAAATTGCATTGCAACCAACAAATGTTATTTATTGCTAACTTAGTTAGCAACTATGGTTTTGGGAAGCGCGCCCCAGTATAGCAGAACAACACGAGTGACACAAGGAAAATAGAAAAGAGGCCGTCCGTCAGAAGTTCTGCTCAAAACCTTGCGCCACATCGGGTTGCACAGCACTGCTTTCCTTGCACTCGCTCAGGACACTCAAAGTAATCTAACTGATTTTGATAAAGACACTCTCATTCCATGCAGTTAGGACATGATGTGAGATTCTAAAGCCAACAAGATCTAAATATGATAACACAAGCTTGGAGGTTTAAGGGAGATTTTAATGTTAGGGTTGATCAAGATAACGCTAGCCTGGTATTTTAAAGGAAAGCTATGCAGTCCTCAACCATGCAGCCAATCAAAGTGCTTTCTCAGGTCTGACTGACATCCTGGGGGTCCAATCCCTCCAGGCTTCTCTCATCTTCTCATTGGTGAAGGGCTGAAGTTTGTTAAGATCCTTACAGTAATAAGGGAATATATTTTTAATAGTGGTTAGGTTATTAGGCAGCCTTGCTAACAGAAGGCTTTAGGGACATGTACACAAATTACAGAAAAAACATCCGATAACAATAACGTACATATTGTAGTTCCCCTTTATTGCAGATAGTCACAGTGTATGGAAAAAGGCAGAGGAGAATAAATCTGTTTATAGCTGACATTGCAGAATGACAGAAAACAACTATGGCTGTTGAATGTATTAGGAGGACTATAGGGAGGTCTTGCTTGTGGGTCTGTGGAGCAATCAGTTGGCAAAGGCCTGTTTAAAAACATGTTTTTTCCCATTAAGATGTAAAGGACCAGATCACACACCAGGGTATACTTCCTCAGAGTGAAATCTAGTGAGGTCACCTCCACAGTGTGTGTGTGTGTGTGTGTGTGTGTGTGTGTGTGTGTGTGTGTGTGTGTGTGTTTTTGTGTGTGTGTGTGTTTGTGTATGTGTGTGTGTGTGTGTGTGTGTGTGTGTCGGTGTCAGTGTGTGTGTTTGTGTGTGTGTGTGTGTGTGTTTGTCTGTGTGTGTGTGTGTGCGTGTGTGTCTGTGTGCGTGTCTGTGTGTGTGTGTGTAAGATGAGGAAACCTGATGCTGATTGTGAATGAGGAAGATTGTGGTGATGGTTTTGTCCCTCCGAATGTCTTCCTCTCCCACTAGGGTCGAGGCCTCCCTCAAGTCGTTCCAAAACACACATCCCCTCTTGCGAAAGACTCTGTTTGTGTTTGTTCCTACATCCCTTTACTTATTTATTTATTTGTTGGGTAATGTGGAGAGAAGCAATAAAAGGAAATTATTTTTCAGGCGGTTCTGGCAGCACACCCAGTCAGCCCAGTGAGAACCTGCAGCTGGAGAACTCTGTTTTACAGTAGGTGATGAAATCTGGCAATGTTTTGAGCACATTAACCCAATTTTTAATACATGTATTTATTTATTTGATAGGCACAGTCCTTCCACCCTATGGATTGAATGGGGAGGTGCAAGTTTATGTAAGATCTTAAAAACAAGGCAGCCATAACTAAAATGTTTTAGACGGTCAAAGTTAAAAGTACATTTTTTGTTTTTGTACTCTGAGACTGTGGTGATAGCTATTAGCATTTTGACCAAGATGTTTTTAATGCCTGCTTGTATAGGGACTCAGAGGAGTCATCCTTCCCTGTGACAAACCTATACATCAGTATGCTTTGTGTGAAAAAAAAACATTGCATGCATGAACAGCTTGGCTGCCTCAGTTCTTATATGCCTGACATATGTCAGGTTGTATTATATTACTACACTCTTAAAACAAATGTGTTGAAAACAACACAACTTGCGTTGTTTTTAACACATCTCTGTTTGTGTTGTTTCCTTTTTTTATTTGTTACACAATATGTGTTGAAAATAACACAACTTGCATCGAAAAACAACACGACTTGCATTGAAAACAACACAACTTGCATTGTTTTTTTTGACACATCTTTGTGCCAGATAGGGACCACATGCTTTTGGCCATGTCAATGGGGGCACAGAAGGGAGGTTTTGAGATCTTCAACTTCTGTTCCGTCTCTTGGCAGCTTTTTACAGTAAGCCCAGTCGACATTAAAGTCGTGTTAACAAGAGCTATCTCCCCGTCCGTGAAAATGAGGGCTATCTTTCAGTCTGTTTTAACTGGGGCTACTGTATCTCCTAGTTCATGTTAACAAGGGCTATCTTCCAGTTCTGTTTTAACAAGGTCTATAGTCCAATTTGCTTTAATCTATAGTATCTCCCACTCTGTGTAACGAAGGCTACCTTCCAGTCTGTGATAATGAGAACTATTTTACAGTCCATGTTAACGAGGGTTAATTATCTTCCAGCGAAGGCTATCTTCTGGAAAGTCTTCTCTAGGGAAGGACTGGAGCATGGGAGTTGCCCTTTCCTTCAAACCATGCAAATCTACAGGGATGAGGCAGGGTGCTAAACTTCTGCTCTGGTCAGTCTGTGTGTGTGTGTGTGTGTGTGTGTGTGTGTGTGTGAGTGAGTGAGTGTGTGAATGTGTGAGTGTGTGTGTGTGTGTGTGTGTGTGTGTGTGTGTGTGTGCATGCATATGTGTGTGTTAACAAGCAGTCTATCCTGTTTGTTTTCCACCAGTGATGAGTGTGAAATCAGCAGCACCTCCTCTCTCCTGTGTCAGCATGTGCACACACACACACACACACACACACACACACACACACACACACACACACACACACACACACACACACAAACACACACACACAAGACGTGTTCCAGTGCCCCAGATTCATAGCTGCCGCAGAAAGAGTGGGAGAGAGTGAGAGCGAGAGGGGGTGAGAGAGAGAAAAGGGTTAAGGGCAGGGTCTTTTTGAAAGCACCAGGGGAAACAGTGAGAGAGGGAGAGAGCAAGAGAGAGAAAAAAGATTAAACACTGCCTCTGAGAGAGAGAGAGAGAGGGAGAGGGAGAGAGCAAGAGGGTGGGAAAGAGAGAGAGAGCAGGATGGAGAGAGAGAGAGAAAAAAACAGCCTCCAAAAGCTGGAGAAGAGAAACGGAAGAAGAAAAAAGGGTTTAGGGCAGGGCTGATGTGAAAGCTGAAAAATGAAAGGTGGAGAGAAAGCGCTGAAGAGGGAGGAGGGGAGGGAGGTTAACAGAGGAGTAGAAAGAGAGGCGAAGGAGCAGATCATATACAGATGAGACCCGCTGGAGAAACGACGTTCCTTTAAATCATTTCCCACTCCCTCCTCCCTACTCTCGGTTTGGAACAAAGCCACGGAGTTGTACGCCGCGTGCTCCCGAGCTGAACGTTACTACGAAGCCGACGATGGAATCTGTGAGTTCCTCCGCATAGGGATTTATGTTCCCGAAGAACCAATTACAGCCCAAACGCATCCGCTTGCACTTCCCCCTCCGACACTAATCTACATTCAGAGGAACCGGCCTCCGGTGCAGAACTGCACAAGATCCGGATGGCAGAAAGATTCAAGCTTCATTCTTTGTTACACCTCATTATTTTTTGCACTTGTATACTGAGAGTAAAAATCTTTTACTATGTTTTAGTTCTTCCTGTGGCAATAAATAAATAAGACTAATTATATGGAAGTGCTAATGTTATGAGGTCTGTGGTAATACCCTGATGGCCCTGTAACTGCCTCCCCTCAGTGAAACTGCCCCACTCCCCCTTCGGTGCAACTGCCCCATCCTCAGTGAAAATGCCCTCTTTCAGTGCGACTGCTGTGTCACTCTGGAGCAGAGCCATCCAGTGTCTCTGACGTGCTTCCATTCTACTGAAGATGATCTGGCCTGATCTGATGATGCAGGGCATTTTAGTGGGCATAATATATTCACACACACACTCAGATACACACACACACACACACACACACACACACACACACACACACACGTCTGATCTGGCCTTGGCCTGGAGATGCAGGGCATTTTAGTGGGCATAATATGTTCACACACACACACACACATGTACTGTATACATGCACACACACACACACACACACTCACAGACACACACACACGTCTGATCTGGCCTTGGCCTGGTGATGCAGGGCATTTCAGTGCACAGACTCTTAATATGTACACACTCACACACACACAAACAAACGCGGAATCAAACAGACACAAAAACACACACACACACACTCTCTCTCTCTCTCTGCTGTTGCTGTTGAGAGGTTGACCTCAGAGAGAGCGTCCCAAGCAATGTTTGAACATGAGTGTGCGTGACAGCTCCAGTGCCAGGAAGGAGGCCGCGCGTGAGCGACAAGCGGCGGACGCCCGCGAGACTCCCCCTGTCAGCCGTCTGACGTCTGAGGACGTCAAGCGGAAACAGTCAAGGACGGGACCCGCTCGACCCGCGCCCGAGCCTCATCTCTCCCTCCCTCTCTCCATCACGCTCTCTCTCTCATCTCACTCTCTCCATCTCTCTCTCCATCACGCTCTCTCTCTCTCTCACACTCTCCTCTTTCTCTCCATCACACTCTCTCTCTCCTCTCACTCTCTCCATCTCTCTCTCCATCTCTCTCTCTCTCCTCTTACTCTCTCCCTCCCTCTCTCCATCACGCTCTCTCTCTCTCTCACACTCTCCTCTTTCTCTCCATCACACTCTCTCTCTCCTCTCTCTCTCTCCATCTCTCTCTCTCTCCATCACGCTCTCTCTCTCTCCTCTCTCTCTCTCCTCTCACTCTCTCCTCTTTCTCTCTCCATCATGCTCTGTTCCCCCAACATGCCACAGCGATTCATTAACGTCAGTGGCCACGCCGAGGCTAATCATGTCTAAACGATCGCTCATTTAAAGGCTTACCAGGGAGGCTAATGATATCGGTTAACTAGCCATCAGCACGACTCAGCAGTGCTCGCTTGATGGATGTGCTGGAGAGAAAAACAGAAACGTTCTCTTTAGTCGGGCGCTAATCTACAAGGCTAATGCCTGCATATGCATGCAGGCTAATAAATTCAGATGCACGTTCTTCCTGACGATTGCTATTTTACATTGAAATAGAACTTTCTATTTTTCTTGCTGATGATTTTAATGTACACATTACATATGGCTATATGGTCCACCGAAGTTTGTCAAGGGTGAAATTATCTGCTGTTTTGACGTGTGACGTGTGTCCATTTCTTCCCGTTGTGTGAGTGTGTGGTGTGTGTGTGTCTGTGTGGTGTGTGTGAGGATGAGAAAGAGTCCGTTGACCACGGCTCTAAATTCGCTCATGTGCTCGTTATACGCTCCTGATGCATTAGCCAAGCAGAGGGCTCAGACAAATTGCACTGAGTGAGAGGCTGTCGTAGCCAATTATGTGTGTAAAATATCAATTTGTACTTCACCAGAAGACGGTCTGGATGGTGTTGTAGCTACATGCACAGCCTGATGAGGTGGGGTTATGGGTGGGTAGGGGGGGGGGGTGCCTTCGAAGGAAACGGCTGGGTGGGTGGTGTATAGTGGGGGCTGGTGGTGCAGGCGTAAGGCTGTTAATGCCAGGGCCGATTTGTCACTTTAATTGCAGCGTTGCTTCAGTGCTGATTTTCTTGGCAAAGAAATGGCTGCTCGGGGTGTGAAATCATGGCTTCTAAACATCAGAGAGCGTGCCGACCTGATCAGCTCACTGGTGAGCTCTGTGGGGTATCAGAGAGAGAGAGAGAGGGGGATGATGGAAGAGAGAGAGAAAGGGATGGAGGAAGAGAGGGAGGGTAGAGGAGAGATAGGAGGAGAAGAGATGGGGTAGAGAGAAGGAGAAAGTGAGAGAGAGAGGAATAGTGGGATAGGGAGGATGAGGGAAGGAGGGGAAGGGAGAGAGAAAGAAATAGAATATATTTGGGTCTAAATAGAGGGAGGAAAAGAGAGAAGGAGAAAGAGAGGAAGAGAGAAAACAGGTGGGGCTAGAGGGTAGAGAGGGGGATAGAGAGAGAGAGAGAGAGAGAGAGAGAGAGAGGGGCAGAAACAGGGTTGTGAATAATCAGACATCTTCTCATCGCTATCTCTGGGCTGCTTCCATATCTCCACACCGTTCATCCATCACCTCTCACCACGTCAGACTAATGCACTGCGGATGTTACTGCAGTATCGATGCTGAGACTATCATCACTTACCCCCCCCCCCCCCATGGAGACAAATCGCAGAGACCTTACACAAGCTTCTCCTTCACTATATTCTATTAATAACAGATTGCATTATCCTGGTGCCATCATCTCTGTGGCATTGTACACACTTTCACACTCACAATAATCTAAATCAACACAGCATCTTTGTTTTCCTTTGACGTTAACAGATGGCTGTAGTGAAGAAGAGAGATTTTTATTTTCCATCCCCGATGTCCCCTCCACACGGCGTTTGCTTGATATCACCGCAGTCATTACATGTTGATCATAATCACCAACCTGGACAAATACTGCAGATTACCAATCAAGATGGCAGCAGGGTAGATAGCAGGGTGCATCATATTTGCCCTTTTCTATTCCTAGTTTGTAGACGGCTTTTGAATTTATTATCCATTGGACATTCAGCAGAAGGCTAGGTATGATGAGTATGATGAGAGAGCAAAACAATATTCTGTTTTTCAAAACATCAAACATAAAAATATGTCCATTGTAAACAACAATTTTCTTTTGAGAACACCACTATTAATGCCACGAATCAGAGCGGTGTTGTTTTTCGTTTGTTATTGTCTGAACGAATACCATAAGCATTCCCACTCAGCCTAGCGTGAGCAACGCCGTAAACAGGCACCCCTTGGCTAGTTTGCTGTATTGTGAAATGAAATCATTAAGGATCACAATGACGTCTATGCGCTGTAAGCTCATTCTCTCTAATGCTGATGTCAATACTGTGCTTCAAGGCTCCTTTTCCTGTGGAGAGACAGCAGTGAATGTGAGTTAGGCATCGACAACATCTGAAGCGCCATTAACACGCTCAGTATGGAACTGCAAGCAATATGGAACAGCAAGCAATCAGCATTAACATGAAGGAAAAACTCATTGAGTGAGCTCTTAGCTACGCTGATAAGCTGATCATATTTTACCATATGGGACTAAATGAGTCGTGTCTCTCTTTCTCTCTCTCTCTCTCTCTCTCTCACACACACACACCCACACACTCTTACTCGCACACACACATACACACACTCACACACACACACACACACAACACACACACACACACACACACACACACTCTCTCCCTCACACACAGACACACTGACACACACACACACACACACACACACACACACACACACACACACAGGCCCTCAGTCATTTCCTCAGGTACAGACTCCTGTAAGGTCTCTTGGGCTTAACCACTTATTGGGTTGACATGTAACAATGCAGCGATTCAGCTCAGGCACAAATGCTCAGTGCACAGCCTGTCGGTGTTAAATAATTTAACTCGGACAATTGCTGGCTGTCAAATGTTTGCTTGAGTCTGTTGTGCTCATTCTGAGATAAAACTTTTCCCTTTTTGCCTTGTGCTTCGACAGCCTGAAAAGACTTCTCTGTGCCTTTATGAGTTTGGCAGTAGGTATCCAGGAATGAATGGTATCCCTACACACAGACACACACACAAAATGGTCCATTTGATTTGGCACACCTGTTCCTGACCCCAAAACCCCATTAGAGATATGTGTGTGTGTGTGTGTGTGTGTGTCAGCGCTTCTCTGAACACCTCCAGGAACCGGCTAGAACCGAACCCATGAAATATTAAGGACTTGGTATGGACTTATTGATGGAATTCTAAGGGAACAATAAAATAAATTGGGTCTTTTTTTGCATTCAGTTCCAAATTCCAATTTCCAAATTCTATAAACCTTTTAAAAATGTAGTTGGTTAGATTAGTCGGTTTGTCTTGTGTATATTTTTAATGAAATGAAACATTCCATGGCACAGTTGCTGTTGCAGTTTTTTAATCCTTTTCTAATTGCATCATTATTGCATGTGAGTGTTGATGTGAAAACCTTCATTATGGTAGTACAAGCCCTCTGTGAGTGAACACAAGGTCATTGAACACAAGGCATCTCGATTGAAGTCGATTTCACCATCTCCACACCCTGACCGCTGTCAGCCTAAAGCCCTCTCTGATAGCTGGTGTTTCAGCCATGTCAAGGCTATCGATCCAAATCCCCCTTCCGCGCCACTGTTTGAAGATAAGTCCAGCGTTTGATACACACAGAGACACACCATCCAGATTATTTGTCACATCAAGCCTAAACAAATGTTGAATTATCGACTTCAATTTTTGGAGCTATATTTGAGGCTTGCCATGGAATTCATTTCGGCGACTACGTTGACTGGAATGTGCGAAAGGGCTGAGATTGCAGTTTATAGTTTCAGCTTCCACGAGTTACCGTGTGAATGATTTCTGGGCAGCCATGTCTGACACAAGCCTGTATATAATTCTTATAGGTCGGTAGTGATTTTATAATTCATAGCTCATCGTTCCTTCTGGAGTCCTCCGTTCACCGCAGGGATAAGAGCATGTGATATGTGTATCTGTGCTGTAGCCATATTTATTCCCCAGACACCATGCTGGTCTTATGGCATGTTTAAAAATGCATCAAACAGGACATATATATCATTGCGACTTAGGTATAAACACGCGGCCATGCACCGAACGAACAATAAATAATGCAAGTAAGAAAACATAAAGTATTTCTTTCGCTTCAATACACTTTAACCACGCTATAGAGATATCAATGATGTATGGAGCAGAAGTTTTACTGCTGCAGAAGGTCACAAAATGCATTCATGTGAATGTATGGATCTCCAGCTTGGGCTTTATGGTAAACCTACAAAACACTGGTATCCATTTTAAATATAACTTCACCAGTGAGACCTATAACACAACTGTCAGCATTGAGTGTAAAGTACGTAATGACCTTAAGGAGCCATATAACGGATGGCTGCGATCTCCAGATAAATGTGATTTCATGTCCTGTTGCCCTTTGAGTGGCTTTAATGTGTCTAAACTAAAGCCAGCGCTCTGAGGAGAGCCACATTAAGTAACACACACACACACACACACACACACACACACACACACACACACACACACACGCACACGCACACGCACACACACACACACACACACACACACAGTGCTCTGAGAAGAGCTGGAAATCAAAAGCCACATTAAGTAGCAGACACACACACACACACACACACACACACACAGTGCTGCAGGCACAGGGAACACAAGGTGAACAGTGACAGTGACACTTAAGCTATGGATTCACTCATATCAATTCAATCTGCCGCAGATGGATAGAACTCATCCAGGGTGCTTCAGCGAGGTGGCATGCAGGCTCACCTCTGCAGTTGAACCCCAGAGATGCTGTCTGAGTGGGGTAGCTGTCTGGTTGGGTAGGGCAGTTAGCCCCATGTCCCTCTACTGGCTGTCTGGTTGGGTAGGGCAGTTAGCCCCATGTCCCTCTACTGGCTGTCTTGTTAGAGAGGACACGGTGTGGTCAAGGATTGGCAAAGATGGGTGCTGATAAAAACAGAGCTGATTAGGGCAGTTAACCAGCAGGACTCCTCCAGCAGGGTCATGTTTTCTCTGATGAATCTCTCTCTCTCTCTCTCTCCCTTTATCTTCCTCTCCCCTTTGTATCACTCTGTCATGCCTATTTTTCTCTTCCCCCCCTCTCTCTCTCGCCCTCCTTTTCCTACAAAGACCATACAAGCTATATGATGGAGTGCAGGGTTTTTTAAAAATGTACTGAACCTCTACAAACACCTGCCATGCTCCTGGGCATTTTCTTTCTCCGCATCCTACACATGAAGCAGGAGCCACAATGGCGTCTGCAGAACTGGCCCGTTGTCTGTGTCACAGTTGCCAGATGAAGGGGTTGGAAGTTCTAAAATTAGCTTTCATCCTGAAATGTGCTGAGATGGATAAGC
>NW_027468689.1:13882725-13952725 GCF_046254945.1 Alosa pseudoharengus | reverse complement strand
AAGAGACTGAGCAGGCAAACATGGACAGAGAATGTGAAGGAGACGCAGTGACTGAGAAAGACTGAAAGACGAAGAGAACAGATAAATAAAATCAATAGACACGAACAGACAGAAATAATATTGACAGAGCGGAGCAGAGCAACGATGAGCAGACAGGGAGTAAAGAGAGGGGAAGCACTCTATCTCACTTCCCTACGCTGGATAGTGTGGTTGGGTGGATAATGTTAAAGTCCTTTTAGGCAAGTCCCTACAGTCGGCGGCCATATTGCAACGCATTTTGGGCCGTTATCGGGCAGCTATTTTCCTATTCAAGTGAATGGGGAGGTAATCAGGAAGGTGCCTCTGTGTAGACTACTGCCATATTGGATTGAGGTCATTCATGTGTAATCATGTTAGTTTTTAACTATTGTATTGTTTTATTTTGTAAGTCGCTTTGGACAAAAGCGTCTGCTAAATTCCATAACCATAAGCATAAGTCAGACTGTGATTGGAATACAATTTAATTTTCTGTGACTGACTGATAAAATGTATACCTTCGTCAATAAAATCGAGTCATTATTGTGTATGTCTCACTTCAAAAAAGTGAAATTATAGTCGCAAAGTTAAGATCTCACCAAATTATAGACAGTAGATTAACAATCATCTTTAATAGTATTTCATGACCACACCTTGCTTTTTTTACTCATACAATTTTTAATGCAAAGCGACATACTGTACATATGACATGCATTGTGACCATGTAGGATGAAAAGCGGTATGGAAAATGTGAAAAAGAATTTCCCTAAGGGGACAACTAATAAACTAACTAAGTATATTTCAGTTATGTTACGAGAGCCTTGTCCCCATAGCAACTCAGGGTTAAGTGTCTTGCTGAAGGGCACAATGGTGGAAACCAGGAATTGAACCTACAACTATTCTGCCTAATGCATGTTAGCCCAGCTCCTTAACAACTACGCTACCACCTCCACCTTGCTCGCACCATGATTAGATACATTCAGCATATATCATAACATGGGTGATTAGATAGATAGATAGATAGATAGATAGATACTTTATTGATCCCCAAGGGGAAATTCAAGATACATTCAGCATGCATTATAACATGGGTGATTAGATAGATAGATAGATAAATAGATAGATAGATAAATAGATACATAGAGAAGAGAAAACAAGTACTTGTAAGTTGTCTTAGAATTTAGAACATGATGTCAATAACCATCTCAGAATTTTCAGCCCATCTGTGGGTAGCCTTTAGGTTTAAATCATTCTCGGTCCAGTAGTACTCTCCGTTATCTTTTCCGTTGTAGTCGACATAGCAGTACAGCTCGGAGTAGGCATTTGTATCAGATACCTTACTGTGGATGAGAGTGACACTCTCTCTTATTTCAGACCATGACATGCTGAACCTAGCAGCAAGTTTCCTACTTGCCTCATTCTCTTCTTTAGCTGTTATGGATATTTCGTCACCAATTTGAAAACTCGAACTGGTATTTTTAGTGACTCTATAGGTCCATTGGCCCTCCAACACATTTTTCTTAAATACAATCCGAGCGCCACAGCCCACAGCAGTTCCAGATATTTTCTCCAATCGGATCAAATTGGTTGTTGTGGCTTCTATTTTCCCCGAGATCAGATAAGGGATTCCATGGTCCAGACTGGTCGGATGGTGAACAGTGATTGCCGCGTTGCCCATTCTAAAAAGGGAACAAGAACACACAGATTATTTTGTGGATCCAAATTTACATGAACAACTGCCATCTGTAGCAGCAAGGTTTTCATCCTCAGAATCGTAACAAGGTGGCCGTTGATGCCCCGATGATGTCCCCCTCTACCTTTCTATTGCCAATGCTTCAATTGATGATCTGTACCGCTGGGGTCAGTTGAACTGCGTCCACGTGGATGTATGTGTGTATGTGTTTGCACTGCTGGAGTAAGATTGGGGACGTATGTTTTGACACAGCTATATACAAATATATTCTGTGTGTGTGTGTGTGTCAGCAACTTGCATATTTACATATACTGTATACAGCCTATATATATATGCAAGTTGCTGACACACACACGCCTACTTCCTAAAGCACACTTCTGAGGAACGTGTTTTTCTCTTTAAGAATATCTCACTTTGACACAAACACCACAAAAAATTATTCCAAAGAATGCCACCCGTTGTTCATTGTCCATTTCTACTGGGGGTAAGCAATGGTGAAAATAAACTTAAATTGGCACATCAAACTTTAAGATAGATATCCACTACAGTGAAAATAGCCACTGCACATGTGCCAGGCGTTAGAGAGACACCGCCTGGCACACTGGCCTGACGGCTTTTTGCTGTCATTATGTTAGCATTATCAGACCATTAGCCTCAGCTTGTTAATGTCAACTGTGCTAGCATAATGTTAGCATCCACCTGCTGACCTCAGCTTGTTAATGTCAACCCAGTTAGCGTCAGACTGTTAGCATCCACCCGTTAGGGTCTGCCTGTTCAGTGTCAGCCCATGCTATAGGCTAGTGTGAGCGCAGCAGCTGTGATTAGCATGACAGGCACTGTAGCCTTTGGGTAGCATCATCTGACAGGCCATGTAATTACTCCAAACAGGCTTATGAAAGTTATCAGTCGGGCAACATCACAGCCAGGCACTGAATGTGAGAAATGACGGGAGGCTAGAGAGAAAGAGAGGATGAGAAGGAATAGAGAGAAAGAGAGGATAAGACAGAAAGAGAGAGCAAGAGAGGAGAGTTGTTGTTGGTAAGCTGGTGCTGTCACTGCTGTCTCCTGGCTGTCACACAAACAGGTCAGCTCTCTGCCTGAGGCTTCTGAAGGAGGGAGAGAGAGAGAGAGAGAGAGAGAGTCTGATTGGACCCAAACAACGGGCAGCGAGAGCGGTTTTCCACCGAGCAGCACCAGCATGGTAAACTGCATTATTCAGCGCCGCTCGCCTGGCCCACAGCTAAGCTCTTTGCCTTTACATGTCATGCATTTTACCTCCACCCCAGTTTGCCATAAAAACAGCTACATTATATGCTGCCCATAGGGGGCTATTAGGGGTCCAGTCCACCTGCTATAAAACACAAAAAAACACTTACTGGCGTTGTGGTGAATGCTGTTAGTTATTCAGTTTTAGCCTATACTGGGGTACCCTGAATTAGTGGAGATTAACTTCCAGCTCACAACTACAGAGTTGTGATATTTGTGTTGGTATGTGTGTGTGTGTGTGTGGGTTTGCCTTGGATTTCATAAGGGTTTTGTAAGGTCACAGCATGTGTTCCCATGTATTCTGCAGTCTTTTCTGTTACTAACAGTAGAGCAGAGTGATTTCTGCGTCCCTAGCAGGAGTGAATTCATCCGAGCTTTCCCACGTCTAAGCCTCTGTTTGAAGTCTGTGTCACATGTAGAAAAATGCAAACAGTTATGCATTAACTGCCTCACGGCTCTAAAGACCGCCTTTATGTTTTCACCCAGCTCATATGGGGTCAGCAGACCCTGGTCTACACACACACACAGACCTGTAGACGTCACTCGTCAGGACCAATGAGGGAACTGGGAGTGGTCGAAGGAAATCGTGAAGCTTCCGCGCGCTGTTGGAAATAACAATTGATTATAGAACCCCTGTTAACCTAATGATTCTGACCCCGCTAGATATGGAGAAGTTTCAGTTAAAGTAATATTACTATCCATAGTAGGCTGGTGTAGGCCTACCCACGATACTGTTACAAGAATGCCTTCTAGCTATTTAATTAGACTCAACTTCCCCAAGAATAGTGTGCTAGGTCCTCCTCGGCCGACTAATTCGGGAGGCACCTTTTACTGAGTAATGATCCTAGTGTGAAAGTCGGTCAGAGGCTATAGTGCTGGCCTGGACCACTATACTCATCTGGACAGAACATCTTACCGAAGCTACAGAGGGTTCAGGGTGCGCTAAGGATAGCTGTCTAATTCCAGGCTACTAATAAAATCAGCGACCCACCACAGTACAATACGATGGCCAGTTCTCCTGATAGCGTGCCTACTTTCACTGATTTAGCCCCACGGCCCTAGGGGCTAATCCTAGCCGTTCCCCCTGGCACATCTTAAACTTTGAGGGATATCTAAAGAAATTCTAGAAAACTATGCGGGTCAAAAGTTAACAATTTATTTGTCAGGTACAAGTTACTCCTACAAACACATTATGGAAAGTACATCTAAATGAATAATGTGAAAGTTTAAGAAAACAGGCTAAGAGAATACTAAGAAAGAATCATACGAGACAATCAGAGAAATGAACATACCCGGCTCAGAAGATGATGACTACAGACCGTAGTGGTGGATGGATCTGGCTACAGAACTCCTGGAGCTTTGTGTGAATTATTCTTAAATAGGCTCCTCCTTTTATCTAAGTTTTAGATGACTCTTTGCTTTGATCATGATTGGAGGTCACCTGATGAAGGGTCACCTGGTTGGAAATCACATGACCATTACTGTTCTGGGACTGAGACCAATTGCTTCCGTGAAACCCCCAAAGTGAATCAATCAATATGACAATGTACACATTAATTACATTTCCTGCTTCCTAGTTAGTTTCTCCTGTGAAAAAGGCAACTAGGTTAGAGATATAATCAAAAGTTGTTGTAGCAGCAATATGTGACAATGGGTGGTCATACCATCATGTGGTAGGGTAATTAATCAACAGTTCACATGGTCAGGAGTTTAATCAGTCTAGAAACATTAGGACTCCTTAGGTGCATCATTTGCCCCAATTTCGGAAATTCAACTTGTACCCAATTTTAAAATGTGACAATACTAATGAAAAGAAAATGTGTAGAATATTAGCTGGATTGAATAGTATCTAAGGGGTCCACCAAGCCTCTAAAGTTGCTTCTTAGCAGAGCCTGTATCCCCGCTCTGGAAAAATCAGTTTTTCATAAATAACTTCCAAAATAATGCATTTAGGCCTACAGTGTCAATGAAAGTTGAATATAAATGTGGCTATTGCGCATCTTTTGGTACCAGTCTGATATCTCTAGCTTCATTGGTTTCTAAAATATTGCATTATTCCCCTATTTTTAGCGTTTCTTTGTCCCAATATCTATAAAAAGCAGATGTGAAGGTAGTCCAGTCATGGTCTTATATGAAAATCCTTTTTTTTTCTTCATATTAATATAAGTATAAATATAAGTATATATACTCTTTTGATCTCGTGAGGGAAATTTGGTCTCTGCATTTATCCCAATCCGTGAATTAGTGAAACACACTCAGCACACAGTGAACACACAGTGAGCTGAAGCACACACTAATCCCGGCGCAGTGAGCTGCCTGCTACAACAGCGGCGCTCGGGGAGCAGTGAGGGGTTACAGTAGGTGCCTTGCTCAAGGGCACTTCAGCCGTGCCTACTGGTCGGGGTTTGAACCGGCAACCCTCACAGGATGCTAAGCTATCCAAACAAGATGGCCGAAAAAAGGAGAGAGAAGGGAGAAGGTAACTAATGAAGAGACTGAGCAGGAAAAAATGGACAGAGAATGTGAAGGAGACGCAGTGACTGAGAAAGACTGAAAGACGAAGAGAACAGAGAAATAAAATCAATAGACACGAACAGACAGAAATAATATTGACAGAGCGGAGCAGAGCAACGATGAGCAGACAGGGAGTAAAGAGAGGGGAAGCACTCTATCTCACTTCCCTACGCTGGATAGTGTGGTTGGGTGGATAATGTTAAAGTCCTTTTAGGCAAGTCCCTACAGTCGGCGGCCATATTGCAACGCATTTTTCCACAGCGGGGATACAGGCTCTGCTAAGAAGCAACTTTAGAGGCTTGGTGGACCCCTTAGATACTATTCAATCCAGCTAATATTCTACACATTTTCTTTTCATTAGTATTGTCACATTTTAAAATTGGGTACAAGTTGAATTTCCGAAATTGGGGCAAATGATGCACCTAAGGAGTCCTAATGTTTCTAGACTGATTAAACTCCTGACCATGTGAACTGTTGATTAATTACCCTACCACATGATGGTATGACCACCCATTGTCACATATTGCTGCTACAACAACTTTTGATTATATCTCTAACCTAGTTGCCTTTTTCACAGGAGAAACTAACTAGGAAGCAGGAAATGTAATTAATGTGTACATTGTCATATTGATTGATTCACTTTGGGGGTTTCACGGAAGCAATTGGTCTCAGTCCCAGAACAGTAATGGTCATGTGATTTCCAACCAGGTGACCCTTCATCAGGTGACCTCCAATCATAATCAAAGCAAAGAGTCATCTAAAACTTAGATAAAAGGAGGAGCCTATTTAAGAATAATTCACACAAAGCTCCAGGAGTTCTGTAGCCAGATCCATCCACCACTACGGTCTGTAGTCATCATCTTCTGAGCCGGGTATGTTCATTTCTCTGATTGTCTCGTATGATTCTTTCTTAGTATTCTCTTAGCCTGTTTTCTTAAACTTTCACATTATTCATTTAGATGTACTTTCTATAATGTGTTTGTATGAGTAACTTGTACCTGACAAATAAATTGTTAACTTTTGACCCGCATAGTTTTCTAGAATTTCTTTAGATATCCCTCAAAGTTTAAGATGTGCCAGGGGGAACGGCTAGGATTAGCCCCTAGGGCCGTGGGGCTAAATCAGTGAAAGTAGGCACGCTATCAGGAGAACTGGCCATCGTATTGTACTGTGGTGGGTCGCTGATTTTATTAGTAGCCTGGAGTTAGACAGCTATCCTTAGCGCACCCTGAACCCTCTGTAGCTTCGGTAAAATGTTCTGTCCAGATGAGTATAGTGGTCCAGGCCAGCACTATAGCCTCTGACCGACTTTCACACTAGGATCATTACTCAGTAAAAGGTGCCTCCCGAATTAGTCGGCCGAGGAGGACCTAGCACACTATTCTTGGGGAAGTTGAGTCTAATTAAATAGCTAGAAGGCATTCTTGTAACAGTATCGTGGGTAGGCCTACACCAGCCTACTATGGATAGTAATATTACTTTAACTGAAACTTATATATGTATATGAAATGTATATAGCTGTGTCAAAACATACGTCCCCAATCTTACTCCAGCAGTGCAAACACATACACACATACATCCGGCGTGGACGCAGTTCAACTGACCCCAGCGGTACAGATCATCAATTGAAGCATTGGCAATAGAAAGGTAGAGGGGGACATCATCGGGGCATCAACGGCCACCTTGTTACGATTCTGAGGGTGAAAACCTTGCTGCTACAGATGGCAGTTGTTCATGTAAATTTGGATCCACAAAATAATCGGTGTGTTCTTGTTCCCTTTTTAGAATGGGCAACGCGGCAATCACTGTTCACCATCCGACCAGTCTGGACCATGGAATCCCTTATCTGATCTCGGGGAAAATAGAAGCCACAACAACCAATTTGATCCGATTGGAGAAAATATCTGGAACTGCTGTGGGCTGTGGCGCTCGGATTGTATTCAAGAAAAATGTGTTGGAGGGCCAATGGACCTATAGAGTCACTAAAAATACCAGTTCGAGTTTTCAAATTGGTGACGAAATATCCATAACAGCTAAAGAAGAGAATGAGGCAAGTAGTAAACTTGCTGCTAGGTTCAGCATGTCATGGTCTGAAATAAGAGAGAGTGTCACTCTCATCCACAGTAAGGTATCTGATACAAATGCCTACTCCGAGCTGTACTGCTACGTCGACTACAACGGAAAAGATAACGGAGAGTACTACTGGACCGAGAATGATTTAAACCTAAAGGCTACCCACAGATGGGCTGAAAATTCTGAGATGGTTATTGACATCATGTTCTAAATTCTAAGACAAGTTACAAGTACTTGTTTTCTCTTCTCCACTATCTATCTATTTATTTATTTATTTATCTATCTATTTATATATCTATCTTATCTAAGCACCCATGTTTTAATGTATGCTGAATGTATCTAATCACCCATGTTATAATGCATGCTGAATGTATCTTGAATTTCCCCTTGGGGATCAATAAAGTATATCTATCTATCTATCTATCTAATCACCCATGTTATAATATATGCTGAATGTATCTAATCATGGTGCGAGCAAGGTGGAGGTGGTAGCGTAGTGGTTAAGGAGCTGGGCTAACATGCATTAGGCAGAATAGTTGTAGGTTCAATTCCTGGTTTCCACCATTGTGCCCTTCAGCAAGACACTTAACCCTGAGTTGCTATGGGGACAAGGCTCTCGTAACATAACTGAAATATACTTAGTTAGTTTATTAGTTGTCCCCTTAGGGAAATTCTTTTTCACATTTTCCATACCGCTTTTCATCCTACATGGTCACAATGCATGTCATATGTACAGTATGTCGCTTTGCATTAAAAATTGTATGAGTAAAAAAAGCAAGGTGTGGTCATGAAATACTATTAAAGATGATTGTTAATCTACTGTCTATAATTTGGTGAGATCTTAACTTTGCGACTATAATTTCACTTTTTTGAAGTGAGGCATACACAATAATGACTCGATTTTATTGGCGAAGGTATACATTTTATCAGTCAGTCACAGAAAATTAAATTGTATTCCAATCACAGTCTGACTTATGGTTATGGTTATGGAATTTAGCAGACGCTTTTGTCCAAAGCGACTTACAAAATAAAACAATACAATAGTTAAAAACTAACATGATTACGCATGAATGACCTCAATAAAATATGGCAGTAGTCTACACAGAGGCACCTTCCTGATTACCTCCCCATTCACTTGAATAGGAAAATAGCTGCCCGATAACGGCCCAAAATGCGTTGCAATATGGCCGCCGACTGTAGGGACTTGCCTAAAAGGACTTTAACATTATCCACCCAACCACACTATCCAGCGTAGGGAAGTGAGATAGAGTGCTTCCCCTCTCTTTACTCCCTGTCTGCTCATCGTTGCTCTGCTCCGCTCTGTCAATATTATTTCTGTCTGTTCGTGTCTATTGATTTTATTTCTCTGTTCTCTTCGTCTTTCAGTCTTTCTCAGTCACTGCGTCTCCTTCACATTCTCTGTCCATTTTTTCCTGCTCAGTCTCTTCATTAGTTACCTTCTCCCTTCTCTCTCCTTTTTTCGGCCATCTTGTTTGGATAGCTTAGCATCCTGTGAGGGTTGCCGGTTCAAACCCCGACCAGTAGGCACGGCTGAAGTGCCCTTGAGCAAGGCACCTACTGTAACCCCTCACTGCTCCCCGAGCGCCGCTGTTGTAGCAGGCAGCTCACTGCGCCGGGATTAGTGTGTGCTTCAGCTCACTGTGTGTTCACTGTGTGCTGAGTGTGTTTCACTAATACACGGATTGGGATAAATGCAGAGACCAAATTTCCCTCACGAGATCAAAAGAGTATATATACTTATATTTATACTTATATTAATATGAAGAAAAAAAAAAGGATTTTCATATAAGACCATGACTGGACTACCTTCACATCTGCTTTTTATAGATATTGGGACAAAGAAACGCTAAAAATAGGGGAATAATGCAATATTTTAGAAACCAATGAAGCTAGAGATATCAGACTGGTACCAAAAGATGCGCAATAGCCACATTTATATTCAACTTTCATTGACACTGTAGGCCTAAATGCATTATTTTGGAAGTTATTTATGAAAAACTGATTTTTCCAGAGCGGGGATACAGGCTCTGCTAAGAAGCAACTTTAGAGGCTTGGTGGACCCCTTAGATACTATTCAATCCAGCTAATATTCTACACATTTTCTTTTCATTAGTATTGTCACATTTTAAAATTGGGTACAAGTTGAATTTCCGAAATTGGGGCAAATGATGCACCTAAGGAGTCCTAATGTTTCTAGACTGATTAAACTCCTGACCATGTGAACTGTTGATTAATTACCCTACCACATGATGGTATGACCACCCATTGTCACATATTGCTGCTACAACAACTTTTGATTATATCTCTAACCTAGTTGCCTTTTTCACAGGAGAAACTAACTAGGAAGCAGGAAATGTAATTAATGTGTACATTGTCATATTGATTGATTCACTTTGGGGGTTTCACGGAAGCAATTGGTCTCAGTCCCAGAACAGTAATGGTCATGTGATTTCCAACCAGGTGACCCTTCATCAGGTGACCTCCAATCATGATCAAAGCAAAGAGTCATCTAAAACTTAGATAAAAGGAGGAGCCTATTTAAGAATAATTCACACAAAGCTCCAGGAGTTCTGTAGCCAGATCCATCCACCACTACGGTCTGTAGTCATCATCTTCTGAGCCGGGTATGTTCATTTCTCTGATTGTCTCGTATGATTCTTTCTTAGTATTCTCTTAGCCTGTTTTCTTAAACTTTCGCATTATTCATTTAGATGTACTTTCTATAATGTGTTTGTATGAGTAACTTGTACCTGACAAATAAATTGTTAACTTTTGACCCGCATAGTTTTCTAGAATTTCTTTAGATATCCCTCAAAGTTTAAGATGTGCCAGGGGGAACGGCTAGGATTAGCCCCTAGGGTCGTGGGGCTAAATCAGTGAAAGTAGGCACGCTATCAGGAGAACTGGCCATCGTATTGTACTGTGGTGGGTCGCTGATTTTATTAGTAGCCTGGAATTAGACAGCTATCCTTAGCGCACCCTGAACCCTCTGTAGCTTCGGTAAGATGTTCTGTCCAGATGAGTATAGTGGTCCAGGCCAGCACTATAGCCTCTGACCGACTTTCACACTAGGATCATTACTCAGTAAAAGGTGCCTCCCGAATTAGTCGGCCGAGGAGGACCTAGCACACTATTCTTGGGGAAGTTGAGTCTAATTAAATAGCTAGAAGGCATTCTTGTAACAGTATCGTGGGTAGGCCTACACCAGCCTACTATGGATAGTAATATTACTTTAACTGAAACTTATATATGTATATGAAATGTATATAGCTGTGTCAAAACATACGTCCCCAATCTTACTCCAGCAGTGCAAACACATACACACATACATCCGGCGTGGACGCAGTTCAACTGACCCCAGCGGTACAGATCATCAATTGAAGCATTGGCAATAGAAAGGTAGAGGGGGACATCATCGGGGCATCAACGGCCACCTTGTTACGATTCTGAGGGTGAAAACCTTGCTGCTACAGATGGCAGTTGTTCATGTAAATTTGGATCCACAAAATAATCGGTGTGTTCTTGTTCCCTTTTTAGAATGGGCAACGCGGCAATCACTGTTCACCATCCGACCAGTCTGGACCATGGAATCCCTTATCTGATCTCGGGGAAAATAGAAGCCACAACAACCAATTTGATCCGATTGGAGAAAATATCTGGAACTGCTGTGGGCTGTGGCGCTCGGATTGTATTTAAGAAAAATGTGTTGGAGGGCCAATGGACCTATAGAGTCACTAAAAATACCAGTTCGAGTTTTCAAATTGGTGACGAAATATCCATAACAGCTAAAGAAGAGAATGAGGCAAGTAGTAAACTTGCTGCTAGGTTCAGCATGTCATGGTCTGAAATAAGAGAGAGTGTCACTCTCATCCACAGTAAGGTATCTGATACAAATGCCTACTCCGAGCTGTACTGCTACGTCGACTACAACGGAAAAGATAACGGAGAGTACTACTGGACCGAGAATGATTTAAACCTAAAGGCTACCCACAGATGGGCTGAAAATTCTGAGATGGTTATTGACATCATGTTCTAAATTCTAAGACAAGTTACAAGTACTTGTTTTCTCTTCTCCACTATCTATCTATTTATTTATTTATTTATCTATCTATTTATATATCTATCTTATCTAAGCACCCATGTTTTAATGTATGCTGAATGTATCTAATCACCCATGTTATAATGCATGCTGAATGTATCTTGAATTTCCCCTTGGGGATCAATAAAGTATATCTATCTATCTATCTATCTAATCACCCATGTTATAATATATGCTGAATGTATCTAATCATGGTGCGAGCAAGGTGGAGGTGGTAGCGTAGTGGTTAAGGAGCTGGGCTAACATGCATTAGGCAGAATAGTTGTAGGTTCAATTCCTGGTTTCCACCATTGTGCCCTTCAGCAAGACACTTAACCCTGAGTTGCTATGGGGACAAGGCTCTCGTAACATAACTGAAATATACTTAGTTAGTTTATTAGTTGTCCCCTTAGGGAAATTCTTTTTCAAATTTTCCATACCGCTTTTCATCCTACATGGTCACAATGCATGTCATATGTACAGTATGTCGCTTTGCATTAAAAATTGTATGAGTAAAAAAAGCAAGGTGTGGTCATGAAATACTATTAAAGATGATTGTTAATCTACTGTCTATAATTTGGTGAGATCTTAACTTTGCGACTATAATTTCACTTTTTTGAAGTGAGGCATACACAATAATGACTCGATTTTATTGGCGAAGGTATACATTTTATCAGTCAGTCACAGAAAATTAAATTGTATTCCAATCACAGTCTGACTTATGGTTATGGTTATGGAATTTAGCAGACGCTTTTGTCCAAAGCGACTTACAAAATAAAACAATACAATAGTTAAAAACTAACATGATTACGCATGAATGACCTCAATAAAATATGGCAGTAGTCTACACAGAGGCACCTTCCTGATTACCTCCCCATTCACTTGAATAGGAAAATAGCTGCCCGATAACGGCCCAAAATGCGTTGCAATATGGCCGCCGACTGTAGGGACTTGCCTAAAAGGACTTTAACATTATCCACCCAACCACACTATCCAGCGTAGGGAAGTGAGATAGAGTGCTTCCCCTCTCTTTACTCCCTGTCTGCTCATCGTTGCTCTGCTCCGCTCTGTCAATATTATTTCTGTCTGTTCGTGTATTGATTTTATTTCTCTGTTCTCTTCGTCTTTCAGTCTTTCTCAGTCACTGCGTCTCCTTCACATTCTCTGTCCATTTTTTCCTGCTCAGTCTCTTCATTAGTTACCTTCTCCCTTCTCTCTCCTTTTTTCGGCCATCTTGTTTGGATAGCTTAGCATCCTGTGAGGGTTGCCGGTTCAAACCCCGACCAGTAGGCACGGCTGAAGTGCCCTTGAGCAAGGCACCTACTGTAACCCCTCACTGCTCCCCGAGCGCCGCTGTTGTAGCAGGCAGCTCACTGCGCCGGGATTAGTGTGTGCTTCAGCTCACTGTGTGTTCACTGTGTGCTGAGTGTGTTTCACTAATACACGGATTGGGATAAATGCAGAGACCAAATTTCCCTCACGAGATCAAAAGAGTATATATACTTATATTTATACTTATATTAATATGAAGAAAAAAAAAAGGATTTTCATATAAGACCATGACTGGACTACCTTCACATCTGCTTTTTATAGATATTGGGACAAAGAAACGCTAAAAATAGGGGAATAATGCAATATTTTAGAAACCAATGAAGCTAGAGATATCAGACTGGTACCAAAAGATGCGCAATAGCCACATTTATATTCAACTTTCATTGACACTGTAGGCCTAAATGCATTATTTTGGAAGTTATTTATGAAAAACTGATTTTTCCAGAGCGGGGATACAGGCTCTGCTAAGAAGCAACTTTAGAGGCTTGGTGGACCCCTTAGATACTATTCAATCCAGCTAATATTCTACACATTTTCTTTTCATTAGTATTGTCACATTTTAAAATTGGGTACAAGTTGAATTTCCGAAATTGGGGCAAATGATGCACCTAAGGAGTCCTAATGTTTCTAGACTGATTAAACTCCTGACCATGTGAACTGTTGATTAATTACCCTACCACATGATGGTATGACCACCCATTGTCACATATTGCTGCTACAACAACTTTTGATTATATCTCTAACCTAGTTGCCTTTTTCACAGGAGAAACTAACTAGGAAGCAGGAAATGTAATTAATGTGTACATTGTCATATTGATTGATTCACTTTGGGGGTTTCACGGAAGCAATTGGTCTCAGTCCCAGAACAGTAATGGTCATGTGATTTCCAACCAGGTGACCCTTCATCAGGTGACCTCCAATCATGATCAAAGCAAAGAGTCATCTAAAACTTAGATAAAAGGAGGAGCCTATTTAAGAATAATTCACACAAAGCTCCAGGAGTTCTGTAGCCAGATCCATCCACCACTACGGTCTGTAGTCATCATCTTCTGAGCCGGGTATGTTCATTTCTCTGATTGTCTCGTATGATTCTTTCTTAGTATTCTCTTAGCCTGTTTTCTTAAACTTTCGCATTATTCATTTAGATGTACTTTCTATAATGTGTTTGTATGAGTAACTTGTACCTGACAAATAAATTGTTAACTTTTGACCCGCATAGTTTTCTAGAATTTCTTTAGATATCCCTCAAAGTTTAAGATGTGCCAGGGGGAACGGCTAGGATTAGCCCCTAGGGTCGTGGGGCTAAATCAGTGAAAGTAGGCACGCTATCAGGAGAACTGGCCATCGTATTGTACTGTGGTGGGTCGCTGATTTTATTAGTAGCCTGGAATTAGACAGCTATCCTTAGCGCACCCTGAACCCTCTGTAGCTTCGGTAAGATGTTCTGTCCAGATGAGTATAGTGGTCCAGGCCAGCACTATAGCCTCTGACCGACTTTCACACTAGGATCATTACTCAGTAAAAGGTGCCTCCCGAATTAGTCGGCCGAGGAGGACCTAGCACACTATTCTTGGGGAAGTTGAGTCTAATTAAATAGCTAGAAGGCATTCTTGTAACAGTATCGTGGGTAGGCCTACACCAGCCTACTATGGATAGTAATATTACTTTAACTGAAACTTATATATGTATATGAAATGTATATAGCTGTGTCAAAACATACGTCCCCAATCTTACTCCAGCAGTGCAAACACATACACACATACATCCGGCGTGGACGCAGTTCAACTGACCCCAGCGGTACAGATCATCAATTGAAGCATTGGCAATAGAAAGGTAGAGGGGGACATCATCGGGGCATCAACGGCCACCTTGTTACGATTCTGAGGGTGAAAACCTTGCTGCTACAGATGGCAGTTGTTCATGTAAATTTGGATCCACAAAATAATCGGTGTGTTCTTGTTCCCTTTTTAGAATGGGCAATGCGGCAATCACTGTTCACCATCCGACCAGTCTGGACCATGGAATCCCTTATCTGATCTCGGGGAAAATAGAAGCCACAACAACCAATTTGATCCGATTGGAGAAAATATCTGGAACTGCTGTGGGCTGTGGCGCTCGGATTGTATTTAAGAAAAATGTGTTGGAGGGCCAATGGACCTATAGAGTCACTAAAAATACCAGTTCGAGTTTTCAAATTGGTGACGAAATATCCATAACAGCTAAAGAAGAGAATGAGGCAAGTAGTAAACTTGCTGCTAGGTTCAGCATGTCATGGTCTGAAATAAGAGAGAGTGTCACTCTCATCCACAGTAAGGTATCTGATACAAATGCCTACTCCGAGCTGTACTGCTACGTCGACTACAACGGAAAAGATAACGGAGAGTACTACTGGACCGAGAATGATTTAAACCTAAAGGCTACCCACAGATGGGCTGAAAATTCTGAGATGGTTATTGACATCATGTTCTAAATTCTAAGACAAGTTACAAGTACTTGTTTTCTCTTCTCCACTATCTATCTATTTATTTATTTATTTATCTATCTATTTATATATCTATCTTATCTAAGCACCCATGTTTTAATGTATGCTGAATGTATCTAATCACCCATGTTATAATGCATGCTGAATGTATCTTGAATTTCCCCTTGGGGATCAATAAAGTATATCTATCTATCTATCTATCTAATCACCCATGTTATAATATATGCTGAATGTATCTAATCATGGTGCGAGCAAGGTGGAGGTGGTAGCGTAGTGGTTAAGGAGCTGGGCTAACATGCATTAGGCAGAATAGTTGTAGGTTCAATTCCTGGTTTCCACCATTGTGCCCTTCAGCAAGACACTTAACCCTGAGTTGCTATGGGGACAAGGCTCTCGTAACATAACTGAAATATAGTTAGTTAGTTTATCAGTTGTCCCCTTAGGGAAATTCTTTTTCACATTTTCCATACCGCTTTTCATCCTACATGGTCACAATGCATGTCATATGTACAGTATGTCGCTTTGCATTAAAAATTGTATGAGTAAAAAAAGCAAGGTGTGGTCATGAAATACTATTAAAGATGATTGTTAATCTACTGTCTATAATTTGGTGAGATCTTAACTTTGCGACTATAATTTCACTTTTTTGAAGTGAGGCATACACAATAATGACTCGATTTTATTGGCGAAGGTATACATTTTATCAGTCAGTCACAGAAAATTAAATTGTATTCCAATCACAGTCTGACTTATGGTTATGGAATTTAGCAGACGCTTTTGTCCAAAGCGACTTACAAAATAAAACAATACAATAGTTAAAAACTAACATGATTACACATGAATGACCTCAATAAAATATGGCAGTAGTCTACACAGAGGCACCTTCCTGATTACCTCCCCATTCACTTGAATAGGAAAATAGCTGCCCGATAACGGCCCAAAATGCGTTGCAATATGGCCGCCGACTGTAGGGACTTGCCTAAAAGGACTTTAACATTATCCACCCAACCACACTATCCAGCGTAGGGAAGTGAGATAGAGTGCTTCCCCTCTCTTTACTCCCTGTCTGCTCATCGTTGCTCTGCTCCGCTCTGTCAATATTATTTCTGTCTGTTCGTGTCTATTGATTTTATTTCTCTGTTCTCTTCGTCTTTCAGTCTTTCTCAGTCACTGCGTCTCCTTCACATTCTCTGTCCATTTTTTCCTGCTCAGTCTCTTCATTAGTTACCTTCTCCCTTCTCTCTCCTTTTTTCGGCCATCTTGTTTGGATAGCTTAGCATCCTGTGAGGGTTGCCGGTTCAAACCCCGACCAGTAGGCACGGCTGAAGTGCTCTTGAGCAAGGCACCTACTGTAACCCCTCACTGCTCCCCGAGCGCCGCTGTTGTAGCAGGCAGCTCACTGCGCCGGGATTAGTGTGTGCTTCAGCTCACTGTGTGTTCACTGTGTGCTGAGTGTGTTTCACTAATACACGGATTGGGATAAATGCAGAGACCAAATTTCCCTCACGAGATCAAAAGAGTATATATACTTATATTTATACTTATATTAATATGAAGGAAAAAAAAAGGATTTTCATATAAGACCATGACTGGACTACCTTCACATCTGCTTTTTATAGATATTGGGACAAAGAAACGCTAAAAATAGGGGAATAATGCAATATTTTAGAAACCAATGAAGCTAGAGATATCAGACTGGTACCAAAAGATGCGCAATAGCCACATTTATATTCAACTTTCATTGACACTGTAGGCCTAAATGCATTATTTTGGAAGTTATTTATGAAAAACTGATTTTTCCACAGCGGGGATACAGGCTCTGCTAAGAAGCAACTTTAGAGGCTTGGTGGACCCCTTAGATACTATTCAATCCAGCTAATATTCTACACATTTTCTTTTCATTAGTATTGTCACATTTTAAAATTGGGTACAAGTTGAATTTCCGAAATTGGGGCAAATGATGCACCTAAGGAGTCCTAATGTTTCTAGACTGATTAAACTCCTGACCATGTGAACTGTTGATTAATTACCCTACCACATGATGGTATGACCACCCATTGTCACATATTGCTGCTACAACAACTTTTGATTATATCTCTAACCTAGTTGCCTTTTTCACAGGAGAAACTAACTAGGAAGCAGGAAATGTAATTAATGTGTACATTGTCATATTGATTGATTCACTTTGGGGGTTTCACGGAAGCAATTGGTCTCAGTCCCAGAACAGTAATGGTCATGTGATTTCCAACCAGGTGACCCTTCATCAGGTGACCTCCAATCATGATCAAAGCAAAGAGTAATCTAAAACTTAGATAAAAGGAGGAGCCTATTTAAGAATAATTCACACAAAGCTCCAGGAGTTCTGTAGCCAGATCCATCCACCACTACGGTCTGTAGTCATCATCTTCTGAGCCGGGTATGTTCATTTCTCTGATTGTCTCGTATGATTCTTTCTTAGTATTCTCTTAGCCTGTTTTCTTAAACTTTCACATTATTCATTTAGATGTACTTTCTATAATGTGTTTGTATGAGTAACTTGTACCTGACAAATAAATTGTTAACTTTTGACCCGCATAGTTTTCTAGAATTTCTTTAGATATCCCTCAAAGTTTAAGATGTGCCAGGGGGAACGGCTAGGATTAGCCCCTAGGGCCGTGGGGCTAAATCAGTGAAAGTAGGCACGCTATCAGGAGAACTGGCCATCGTATTGTACTGTGGTGGGTCGCTGATTTTATTAGTAGCCTGGAATTAGACAGCTATCCTTAGCGCACCCTGAACCCTCTGTAGCTTCGGTAAGATGTTCTGTCCAGATGAGTATAGTGGTCCAGGCCAGCACTATAGCCTCTGACCGACTTTCACACTAGGATCATTACTCAGTAAAAGGTGCCTCCCGAATTAGTCGGCCGAGGAGGACCTAGCACACTATTCTTGGGGAAGTTGAGTCTAATTAAATAGCTAGAAGGCATTCTTGTAACAGTATCGTGGGTAGGCCTACACCAGCCTACTATGGATAGTAATATTACTTTAACTGAAACTTATATATGTATATGAAATGTATATAGCTGTGTCAAAACATACGTCCCCAATCTTACTCCAGCAGTGCAAACACATACACACATACATCCGGCGTGGACGCAGTTCAACTGACCCCAGCGGTACAGATCATCAATTGAAGCATTGGCAATAGAAAGGTAGAGGGGGACATCATCGGGGCATCAACGGCCACCTTGTTACGATTCTGAGGGTGAAAACCTTGCTGCTACAGATGGCAGTTGTTCATGTAAATTTGGATCCACAAAATAATCGGTGTGTTCTTGTTCCCTTTTTAGAATGGGCAACGCGGCAATCACTGTTCACCATCCGACCAGTCTGGACCATGGAATCCCTTATCTGATCTCGGGGAAAATAGAAGCCACAACAACCAATTTGATCCGATTGGAGAAAATATCTGGAACTGCTGTGGGCTGTGGCGCTCGGATTGTATTTAAGAAAAATGTGTTGGAGGGCCAATGGACCTATAGAGTCACTAAAAATACCAGTTCGAGTTTTCAAATTGGTGACGAAATATCCATAACAGCTAAAGAAGAGAATGAGGCAAGTAGTAAACTTGCTGCTAGGTTCAGCATGTCATGGTCTGAAATAAGAGAGAGTGTCACTCTCATCCACAGTAAGGTATCTGATACAAATGCCTACTCCGAGCTGTACTGCTACGTCGACTACAACGGAAAAGATAACGGAGAGTACTACTGGACCGAGAATGATTTAAACCTAAAGGCTACCCACAGATGGGCTGAAAATTCTGAGATGGTTATTGACATCATGTTCTAAATTCTAAGACAAGTTACAAGTACTTGTTTTCTCTTCTCCACTATCTATCTATTTATTTATTTATTTATCTATCTATTTATATATCTATCTTATCTAAGCACCCATGTTTTAATGTATGCTGAATGTATCTAATCACCCATGTTATAATGCATGCTGAATGTATCTTGAATTTCCCCTTGGGGATCAATAAAGTATATCTATCTATCTATCTATCTAATCACCCATGTTATAATATATGCTGAATGTATCTAATCATGGTGCGAGCAAGGTGGAGGTGGTAGCGTAGTGGTTAAGGAGCTGGGCTAACATGCATTAGGCAGAATAGTTGTAGGTTCAATTCCTGGTTTCCACCATTGTGCCCTTCAGCAAGACACTTAACCCTGAGTTGCTATGGGGACAAGGCTCTCGTAACATAACTGAAATATACTTAGTTAGTTTATTAGTTGTCCCCTTAGGGAAATTCTTTTTCACATTTTCCATACCGCTTTTCATCCTACATGGTCACAATGCATGTCATATGTACAGTATGTCGCTTTGCATTAAAAATTGTATGAGTAAAAAAAGCAAGGTGTGGTCATGAAATACTATTAAAGATGATTGTTAATCTACTGTCTATAATTTGGTGAGATCTTAACTTTGCGACTATAATTTCACTTTTTTGAAGTGAGGCATACACAATAATGACTCGATTTTATTGGCGAAGGTATACATTTTATCAGTCAGTCACAGAAAATTAAATTGTATTCCAATCACAGTCTGACTTATGGTTATGGTTATGGAATTTAGCAGACGCTTTTGTCCAAAGCGACTTACAAAATAAAACAATACAATAGTTAAAAACTAACATGATTACACATGAATGACCTCAATCCAATATGGCAGTAGTCTACACAGAGGCACCTTCCTGATTACCTCCCCATTCACTTGAATAGGAAAATAGCTGCCCGATAACGGCCCAAAATGCGTTGCAATATGGCCGCCGACTGTAGGGACTTGCCTAAAAGGACTTTAACATTATCCACCCAACCACACTATCCAGCGTAGGGAAGTGAGATAGAGTGCTTCCCCTCTCTTTACTCCCTGTCTGCTCATCGTTGCTCTGCTCCGCTCTGTCAATATTATTTCTGTCTGTTCGTGTCTATTGATTTTATTTCTCTGTTCTCTTCGTCTTTCAGTCTTTCTCAGTCACTGCGTCTCCTTCACATTCTCTGTCCATTTTTTCCTGCTCAGTCTCTTCATTAGTTACCTTCTCCCTTCTCTCTCCTTTTTTCGGCCATCTTGTTTGGATAGCTTAGCATCCTGTGAGGGTTGCCGGTTCAAACCCCGACCAGTAGGCACGGCTGAAGTGCCCTTGAGCAAGGCACCTACTGTAACCCCTCACTGCTCCCCGAGCGCCGCTGTTGTAGCAGGCAGCTCACTGCGCCGGGATTAGTGTGTGCTTCAGCTCACTGTGTGTTCACTGTGTGCTGAGTGTGTTTCACTAATACACGGATTGGGATAAATGCAGAGACCAAATTTCCCTCACGAGATCAAAAGAGTATATATACTTATATTTATACTTATATTAATATGAAGAAAAAAAAAAGGATTTTCATATAAGACCATGACTGGACTACCTTCACATCTGCTTTTTATAGATATTGGGACAAAGAAACGCTAAAAATAGGGGAATAATGCAATATTTTAGAAACCAATGAAGCTAGAGATATCAGACTGGTACCAAAAGATGCGCAATAGCCACATTTATATTCAACTTTCATTGACACTGTAGGCCTAAATGCATTATTTTGGAAGTTATTTATGAAAAACTGATTTTTCCAGAGCGGGGATACAGGCTCTGCTAAGAAGCAACTTTAGAGGCTTGGTGGACCCCTTAGATACTATTCAATCCAGCTAATATTCTACACATTTTCTTTTCATTAGTATTGTCACATTTTAAAATTGGGTACAAGTTGAATTTCCGAAATTGGGGCAAATGATGCACCTAAGGAGTCCTAATGTTTCTAGACTGATTAAACTCCTGACCATGTGAACTGTTGATTAATTACCCTACCACATGATGGTATGACCACCCATTGTCACATATTGCTGCTACAACAACTTTTGATTATATCTCTAACCTAGTTGCCTTTTTCACAGGAGAAACTAACTAGGAAGCAGGAAATGTAATTAATGTGTACATTGTCATATTGATTGATTCACTTTGGGGGTTTCACGGAAGCAATTGGTCTCAGTCCCAGAACAGTAATGGTCATGTGATTTCCAACCAGGTGACCCTTCATCAGGTGACCTCCAATCATGATCAAAGCAAAGAGTCATCTAAAACTTAGATAAAAGGAGGAGCCTATTTAAGAATAATTCACACAAAGCTCCAGGAGTTCTGTAGCCAGATCCATCCACCACTACGGTCTGTAGTCATCATCTTCTGAGCCGGGTATGTTCATTTCTCTGATTGTCTCGTATGATTCTTTCTTAGTATTCTCTTAGCCTGTTTTCTTAAACTTTCACATTATTCATTTAGATGTACTTTCTATAATGTGTTTGTATGAGTAACTTGTACCTGACAAATAAATTGTTAACTTTTGACCCGCATAGTTTTCTAGAATTTCTTTAGATATCCCTCAAAGTTTAAGATGTGCCAGGGGGAACGGCTAGGATTAGCCCCTAGGGCCGTGGGGCTAAATCAGTGAAAGTAGGCACGCTATCAGGAGAACTGGCCATCGTATTGTACTGTGGTGGGTCGCTGATTTTATTAGTAGCCTGGAATTAGACAGCTATCCTTAGCGCACCCTGAACCCTCTGTAGCTTCGGTAAGATGTTCTGTCCAGATGAGTATAGTGGTCCAGGCCAGCACTATAGCCTCTGACCGACTTTCACACTAGGATCATTACTCAGTAAAAGGTGCCTCCCGAATTAGTCGGCCGAGGAGGACCTAGCACACTATTCTTGGGGAAGTTGAGTCTAATTAAATAGCTAGAAGGCATTCTTGTAACAGTATCGTGGGTAGGCCTACACCAGCCTACTATGGATAGTAATATTACTTTAACTGAAACTTATATATGTATATGAAATGTATATAGCTGTGTCAAAACATACGTCCCCAATCTTACTCCAGCAGTGCAAACACATACACACATACATCCAGCGTGGACGCAGTTCAACTGACCCCAGCGGTACAGATCATCAATTGAAGCATTGGCAATAGAAAGGTAGAGGGGGACATCATCGGGGCATCAACGGCCACCTTGTTACGATTCTGAGGGTGAAAACCTTGCTGCTACAGATGGCAGTTGTTCATGTAAATTTGGATCCACAAAATAATCGGTGTGTTCTTGTTCCCTTTTTAGAATGGGCAACGCGGCAATCACTGTTCACCATCCGACCAGTCTGGACCATGGAATCCCTTATCTGATCTCGGGGAAAATAGAAGCCACAACAACCAATTTGATCCGATTGGAGAAAATATCTGGAACTGCTGTGGGCTGTGGCGCTCGGATTGTATTTAAGAAAAATGTGTTGGAGGGCCAATGGACCTATAGAGTCACTAAAAATACCAGTTCGAGTTTTCAAATTGGTGACGAAATATCCATAACAGCTAAAGAAGAGAATGAGGCAAGTAGTAAACTTGCTGCTAGGTTCAGCATGTCATGGTCTGAAATAAGAGAGAGTGTCACTCTCATCCACAGTAAGGTATCTGATATAAATGCCTACTCCGAGCTGTACTGCTACGTCGACTACAACGGAAAAGATAACGGAGAGTACTACTGGACCGAGAATGATTTAAACCTAAAGGCTACCCACAGATGGGCTGAAAATTCTGAGATGGTTATTGACATCATGTTCTAAATTCTAAGACAAGTTACAAGTACTTGTTTTCTCTTCTCCACTATCTATCTATTTATTTATTTATTTATCTATCTATTTATATATCTATCTTATCTAAGCACCCATGTTTTAATGTATGCTGAATGTATCTAATCACCCATGTTATAATGCATGCTGAATGTATCTTGAATTTCCCCTTGGGGATCAATAAAGTATATCTATCTATCTATCTATCTAATCACCCATGTTATAATATATGCTGAATGTATCTAATCATGGTGCGAGCAAGGTGGAGGTGGTAGCGTAGTGGTTAAGGAGCTGGGCTAACATGCATTAGGCAGAATAGTTGTAGGTTCAATTCCTGGTTTCCACCATTGTGCCCTTCAGCAAGACACTTAACCCTGAGTTGCTATGGGGACAAGGCTCTCGTAACATAACTGAAATATACTTAGTTAGATTATTAGTTGTCCCCTTAGGGAAATTCTTTTTCACATTTTCCATACCGCTTTTCATCCTACATGGTCACAATGCATGTCATATGTACAGTATGTCGCTTTGCATTAAAAATTGTATGAGTAAAAAAAGCAAGGTGTGGTCATGAAATACTATTAAAGATGATTGTTAATCTACTGTCTATAATTTGGTGAGATCTTAACTTTGCGACTATAATTTAACTTTTTTGAAGTGAGGCATACACAATAATGACTCGATTTTATTGGCGAAGGTATACATTTTATCAGTCAGTCACAGAAAATTAAATTGTATTCCAATCACAGTCTGACTTATGGTTATGGTTATGGAATTTAGCAGACGCTTTTGTCCAAAGCGACTTACAAAATAAAACAATACAATAGTTAAAAACTAACATGATTACACATGAATGACCTCAATCCAATATGGCAGTAGTCTACACAGAGGCACCTTCCTGATTACCTCCCCATTCACTTGAATAGGAAAATAGCTGCCCGATAACGGCCCAAAATGCGTTGCAATATGGCCGCCGACTGTAGGGACTTGCCTAAAAGGACTTTAACATTATCCACCCAACCACACTATCCAGCGTAGGGAAGTGAGATAGAGTGCTTCCCCTCTCTTTACTCCCTGTCTGCTCATCGTTGCTCTGCTCCGCTCTGTCAATATTATTTCTGTCTGTTCGTGTCTATTGATTTTATTTCTCTGTTCTCTTCGTCTTTCAGTCTTTCTCAGTCACTGCGTCTCCTTCACATTCTCTGTCCATTTTTTCCTGCTCAGTCTCTTCATTAGTTACCTTCTCCCTTCTCTCTCCTTTTTTCGGCCATCTTGTTTGGATAGCTTAGCATCCTGTGAGGGTTGCCGGTTCAAACCCCGACCAGTAGGCACGGCTGAAGTGCCCTTGAGCAAGGCACCTACTGTAACCCCTCACTGCTCCCCGAGCGCCGCTGTTGTAGCAGGCAGCTCACTGCGCCGGGATTAGTGTGTGCTTCAGCTCACTGTGTGTTCACTGTGTGCTGAGTGTGTTTCACTAATACACGGATTGGGATAAATGCAGAGACCAAATTTCCCTCACGAGATCAAAAGAGTATATATACTTATATTTATACTTATATTAATATGAAGAAAAAAAAAAGGATTTTCATATAAGACCATGACTGGACTACCTTCACATCTGCTTTTTATAGATATTGGGACAAAGAAACGCTAAAAATAGGGGAATAATGCAATATTTTAGAAACCAATGAAGCTAGAGATATCAGACTGGTACCAAAAGATGCGCAATAGCCACATTTATATTCAACTTTCATTGACACTGTAGGCCTAAATGCATTATTTTGGAAGTTATTTATGAAAAACTGATTTTTCCAGAGCGGGGATACAGGCTCTGCTAAGAAGCAACTTTAGAGGCTTGGTGGACCCCTTAGATACTATTCAATCCAGCTAATATTCTACACATTTTCTTTTCATTAGTATTGTCACATTTTAAAATTGGGTACAAGTTGAATTTCCGAAATTGGGGCAAATGATGCACCTAAGGAGTCCTAATGTTTCTAGACTGATTAAACTCCTGACCATGTGAACTGTTGATTAATTACCCTACCACATGATGGTATGACCACCCATTGTCACATATTGCTGCTACAACAACTTTTGATTATATCTCTAACCTAGTTGCCTTTTTCACAGGAGAAACTAACTAGGAAGCAGGAAATGTAATTAATGTGTACATTGTCATATTGATTGATTCACTTTGGGGGTTTCACGGAAGCAATTGGTCTCAGTCCCAGAACAGTAATGGTCATGTGATTTCCAACCAGGTGACCCTTCATCAGGTGACCTCCAATCATGATCAAAGCAAAGAGTCATCTAAAACTTAGATAAAAGGAGGAGCCTATTTAAGAATAATTCACACAAAGCTCCAGGAGTTCTGTAGCCAGATCCATCCACCACTACGGTCTGTAGTCATCATCTTCTGAGCCGGGTATGTTCATTTCTCTGATTGTCTCGTATGATTCTTTCTTAGTATTCTCTTAGCCTGTTTTCTTAAACTTTCACATTATTCATTTAGATGTACTTTCTATAATGTGTTTGTATGAGTAACTTGTACCTGACAAATAAATTGTTAACTTTTGACCCGCATAGTTTTCTAGAATTTCTTTAGATATCCCTCAAAGTTTAAGATGTGCCAGGGGGAACGGCTAGGATTAGCCCCTAGGGCCGTGGGGCTAAATCAGTGAAAGTAGGCACGCTATCAGGAGAACTGGCCATCGTATTGTACTGTGGTGGGTCGCTGATTTTATTAGTAGCCTGGAATTAGACAGCTATCCTTAGCGCACCCTGAACCCTCTGTAGCTTCGGTAAGATGTTCTGTCCAGATGAGTATAGTGGTCCAGGCCAGCACTATAGCCTCTGACCGACTTTCACACTAGGATCATTACTCAGTAAAAGGTGCCTCCCGAATTAGTCGGCCGAGGAGGACCTAGCACACTATTCTTGGGGAAGTTGAGTCTAATTAAATAGCTAGAAGGCATTCTTGTAACAGTATCGTGGGTAGGCCTACACCAGCCTACTATGGATAGTAATATTACTTTAACTGAAACTTATATATGTATATGAAATGTATATAGCTGTGTCAAAACATACGTCCCCAATCTTACTCCAGCAGTGCAAACACATACACACATACATCCAGCGTGGACGCAGTTCAACTGACCCCAGCGGTACAGATCATCAATTGAAGCATTGGCAATAGAAAGGTAGAGGGGGACATCATCGGGGCATCAACGGCCACCTTGTTACGATTCTGAGGGTGAAAACCTTGCTGCTACAGATGGCAGTTGTTCATGTAAATTTGGATCCACAAAATAATCGGTGTGTTCTTGTTCCCTTTTTAGAATGGGCAACGCGGCAATCACTGTTCACCATCCGACCAGTCTGGACCATGGAATCCCTTATCTGATCTCGGGGAAAATAGAAGCCACAACAACCAATTTGATCCGATTGGAGAAAATATCTGGAACTGCTGTGGGCTGTGGCGCTCGGATTGTATTTAAGAAAAATGTGTTGGAGGGCCAATGGACCTATAGAGTCACTAAAAATACCAGTTCGAGTTTTCAAATTGGTGACGAAATATCCATAACAGCTAAAGAAGAGAATGAGGCAAGTAGTAAACTTGCTGCTAGGTTCAGCATGTCATGGTCTGAAATAAGAGAGAGTGTCACTCTCATCCACAGTAAGGTATCTGATACAAATGCCTACTCCGAGCTGTACTGCTACGTCGACTACAACGGAAAAGATAACGGAGAGTACTACTGGACCGAGAATGATTTAAACCTAAAGGCTACCCACAGATGGGCTGAAAATTCTGAGATGGTTATTGACATCATGTTCTAAATTCTAAGACAAGTTACAAGTACTTGTTTTCTCTTCTCCACTATCTATCTATTTATTTATTTATTTATCTATCTATTTATATATCTATCTTATCTAAGCACCCATGTTTTAATGTATGCTGAATGTATCTAATCACCCATGTTATAATGCATGCTGAATGTATCTTGAATTTCCCCTTGGGGATCAATAAAGTATATCTATCTATCTATCTATCTAATCACCCATGTTATAATATATGCTGAATGTATCTAATCATGGTGCGAGCAAGGTGGAGGTGGTAGCGTAGTGGTTAAGGAGCTGGGCTAACATGCATTAGGCAGAATAGTTGTAGGTTCAATTCCTGGTTTCCACCATTGTGCCCTTCAGCAAGACACTTAACCCTGAGTTGCTATGGGGACAAGGCTCTCGTAACATAACTGAAATATACTTAGTTAGATTATTAGTTGTCCCCTTAGGGAAATTCTTTTTCACATTTTCCATACCGCTTTTCATCCTACATGGTCACAATGCATGTCATATGTACAGTATGTCGCTTTGCATTAAAAATTGTATGAGTAAAAAAAGCAAGGTGTGGTCATGAAATACTATTAAAGATGATTGTTAATCTACTGTCTATAATTTGGTGAGATCTTAACTTTGCGACTATAATTTAACTTTTTTGAAGTGAGGCATACACAATAATGACTCGATTTTATTGGCGAAGGTATACATTTTATCAGTCAGTCACAGAAAATTAAATTGTATTCCAATCACAGTCTGACTTATGGTTATGGTTATGGAATTTAGCAGACGCTTTTGTCCAAAGCGACTTACAAAATAAAACAATACAATAGTTAAAAACTAACATGATTACACATGAATGACCTCAATCCAATATGGCAGTAGTCTACACAGAGGCACCTTCCTGATTACCTCCCCATTCACTTGAATAGGAAAATAGCTGCCCGATAACGGCCCAAAATGCGTTGCAATATGGCCGCCGACTGTAGGGACTTGCCTAAAAGGACTTTAACATTATCCACCCAACCACACTATCCAGCGTAGGGAAGTGAGATAGAGTGCTTCCCCTCTCTTTACTCCCTGTCTGCTCATCGTTGCTCTGCTCCGCTCTGTCAATATTATTTCTGTCTGTTCGTGTCTATTGATTTTATTTCTCTGTTCTCTTCGTCTTTCAGTCTTTCTCAGTCACTGCGTCTCCTTCACATTCTCTGTCCATTTTTTCCTGCTCAGTCTCTTCATTAGTTACCTTCTCCCTTCTCTCTCCTTTTTTCGGCCATCTTGTTTGGATAGCTTAGCATCCTGTGAGGGTTGCCGGTTCAAACCCCGACCAGTAGGCACGGCTGAAGTGCCCTTGAGCAAGGCACCTAACGTGTAACCCCTCACTGCTCCCCGAGCGCCGCTGTTGTAGCAGGCAGCTCACTGCGCCGGGATTAGTGTGTGCTTCAGCTCACTGTGTGTTCACTGTGTGCTGAGTGTGTTTCACTAATTCACGGATTGGGATAAATGCAGAGACCAAATTTCCCTCACGAGATCAAAAGAGTATATATACTTATATTTATACTTATATTAATATGAAGAAAAAAAAAGGATTTTCATATAAGACCATGACTGGACTACCTTCACATCTGCTTTTTATAGATATTGGGACAAAGAAACGCTAAAAATAGGGGAACAATGCAATATTTTAGAAACCAATGAAGCTAGAGATATCAGACTGGTACCAAAAGATGCGCAATAGCCACATTTATATTCAACTTTCATTGACACTGTAGGCCTAAATGCATTATTTTGGAAGTTATTTATGAAAAACTGATTTTTCCAGAGCGGGGATGCAGGCTCTGCTAAGAAGCAACTTTAGAGGCTTGGTGGACCCCTTAGATACTATTCAATCCAGCTAATATTCTACACATTTTCTTTTCATTAGTATTGTCACATTTTAAAATTGGGTACAAGTTGAATTTCCGAAATTGGGGCAAATGATGCACCTAAGGAGTCCTAATGTTTCTAGACTGATTAAACTCCTGACCATGTGAACTGTTGATTAATTACCCTACCACATGATGGTATGACCACCCATTGTCACATATTGCTGCTACAACAACTTTTGATTATATCTCTAACCTAGTTGCCTTTTTCACAGGAGAAACTAACTAGGAAGCAGGAAATGTAATTAATGTGTACATTGTCATATTGATTGATTCACTTTGGGGGTTTCACGGAAGCAATTGGTCTCAGTCCCAGAACAGTAATGGTCATGTGATTTCCAACCAGGTGACCCTTCATCAGGTGACCTCCAATCATGATCAAAGCAAAGAGTCATCTAAAACTTAGATAAAAGGAGGAGCCTATTTAAGAATAATTCACACAAAGCTCCAGGAGTTCTGTAGCCAGATCCATCCACCACTACGGTCTGTAGTCATCATCTTCTGAGCCGGGTATGTTCATTTCTCTGATTGTCTCGTATGATTCTTTCTTAGTATTCTCTTAGCCTGTTTTCTTAAACTTTCACATTATTCATTTAGATGTACTTTCTATAATGTGTTTGTATGAGTAACTTGCACCTGAAAAATAAATTGTTAACTTTTGACCCGCATAGTTTTCTAGAATTTCTTTAGATATCCCTCAGAGTTTAAGATGTGCCAGGGGGAACGGCTAGGATTAGCCCCTAGGGCCGTGGGGCTAAATCAGTGAAAGTAGGCACGCTATCAGGAGAGCTGGCCATAGATATATACACTAGATGTCGCCTTGACTACTGCTGTTCATTGGAACGAATGCGTCAATCGAGACGCCATCTTGATTCAGTGATCCACTCCTCTATAATACATTAGCGTCAATCTGGGCAATGATCTAGCGAAAATAAAATCACCATAAATCGTCAAAATCTCAAGCAATTATCTAGTTTTTTGGGTTGTTCCAACTGACAGGCATGTATTTATGGTTGAGTCTAGAGAAAACTAAGCTTAAGACGATAATAAAGATACATTTTACCCGTCTAGCCCCATAGACTCCCATTCATTCTGCACTAGCTAGCGGCGGCCTCTAGAGGAACAATGAGTAAACTGCAACCAGGTTCGATACAATGAAAGTAAACAGGCTCTTCATAGACAGGCTCTGGTTGAGGCCACATACCCCTCGTCTCGTTTACTCATGTAAGTTGTAATCTCACCAGAAGTTGCTGTAGATCTGTAGAACATTTACCTCTGCTACTACATAGGCTACGCCAGTCGTTACTTTTATAATCATGGGTCAGTGCCATGGGCAAACGAGATGTAGCTGAATTCATAAATGACAAAGCCATAAGAAAGGTGATTGTTTTACGTTTCAACAACAAAGAAGCCGATCTGCCATCATTGTGAGAAGTTCCCAAATTTGTCGCTAATCGCTAAAAAGGTTTTCTATCGCTGGGGGTGGCCAAACGTCGCTAAATAGGTAACACTGACAATACAGGAGAACTAGTTTAGCGCTTCAGATCCCTGTACAAAGATGGCGGCGGTGTTGACGCATGCTGAGAAGCAGAAGGCGACATCTAGTGTATATATCTATGAGAGCTGGCCATCGTATTGTACTGTAGTGGGTCGCTGATTTTATTAGTAGTCTGGAATTAGACAGCTATCCTTAGCGCACCCTGAACCCTCTGTAGCTTCGGTAAGATGTTCTGTCCAGATGAGTATAGTGGTCCAGGCCAGCACTATAGCCTCTGACCGACTTTCACACTAGGATCATTACTCAGTAAAAGGTGCCTCCCGAATTAGTCGGCCGAGGAGGACCTAGCACACTATTCTTGGGGAAGTTGAGTCTAATTAAATAGCTAGAAGGCATTCTTGTAACAGTATCGTGGGTAGGCCTACACCAGCCTACTATGGATAGTAATATTACTTTAACTGAAACTTCTCCATATCTAGCGGGGTCAGAATCATTAGGTTAACAGGGGTTCTATAATCAATGGTTATTTCCAACAGCGCGCGGAAGCTTCACGATTTCCTGCTGCGCTCACACTAGCCTATAGCATGGGCTGACACTGAACAGGCAGACCCTACCCACACAGCAAAAGGACTCCGCGGCGGATCCGCCGCGGATGTATGACGGCATCCGGAACGGACCCGCGAAACGGACCCGTATCGGAGTCCAGATGCTCTCAGGAACGGATCCGCTACGAAGGCGGATCGCGGACCCGCCGTGGCTCCGCGCTGCATCCGCCCCGCATCCGCGATTAAAACCTTACCTCCGCGGCGGGTCCGTTTGGGACCCGTAAATTGATACATACACCCGCCGCGGACCCGCAACGGACTCATAAAGGCTCATCTGGCCCGGGTCCGTTTCGGACCCGTTTATCTCATTTTCAAAATTCCTTCTGTTTTTGCTGTAGGATTAAATAGGATAAACTATAGGATAAAAGTAAAACTATCACTAGGCCTAGCCTAGGCTACTACAGCAAGATAGGCCTACGATTAGCATCGCCTCGTATTTTTAACTTAACAATACTGTCAATAAACCTAACAGAAAAGGTTTAAGTCAAGACATCAATTTACTGTACAAACGTGATCACTACTCAATGGAAATATAAAATGGACATTTATGGAAAGTTACAGGTTATAAGCTATTCTGTTTTTGTTAAGTAGCCTACGTTGCCTAGGCTACTCTACATTAATTTTGAGGTCAAAACCTAATTTAGTGCTTTATCAGCCTATTCAGTGCAGACATGAAATATTTTATCTAATAGGCTACAACTTCAATGAAATGCTGCGCTATGCACATCTAAAATATCAGAAAATGAATAACTGGTGAATGACAAGAAGTTCAATAAAAAGATTGTTTAATGCTTATTTCTCCTACTAATCCATTTGTGTGGATGGAGGCGGAACATGTCTCCTCGTTGCCCGATCGATCCACCGCCAGTTGAAACACCTAATTGCGTGCTTGGTGACCTCAGCGTCCGTGGCTGACCGTGTCACCATGTTTTTCCTCACAGCACCTGTAATCAAACAGACAGATATGTTTATGTTTATGGTATGTAGCATCCAAAGCCAAGTATGCTTACACAATACAATATATGAGATAGGTATTAAGGAGATTAAATTTAAAAAGAAACATGACTTACAAAGCTCCTCTGTTCGCTGCACGTTGAGGGCTGGTGTGGGGGTGGAGGGAGTTGAGGAGGGACTGCCATTCCTGGCCCATAGTGAGGTGGGCGGTGTGCGAGAGGGGGAAAAAATTTATTAAATGGTAGTCATCATTGATAATACACATGGGGCCTTTCTATTCACTAATATTTCAGAGATCAGTCCCTACCTTGAGTAACTCTCCGTATGTTAAATGCGGGTGCAGGTGCAGGGAGTTGAGGTGGTGAAGAGTGTTGCGGTCCTGCCCCATGGTGAGGTGCTAAGGGAGATAAATGGTTGTGATCTGTTAACCATGGTAGGCTGAGAGCTACAGGGCCAAACAATGGCAAACAAAAACAAATCTCTGGTCATACTGGACATGAATTTGTATGTTTCAACATTTTGGTATGCACTATCTATATCAACTCCATGAATGGATTAACATTGAAATCAATGTGTTTCAATACAATCTGATAATAATGAATTAACTTTTCAGGCAATATTGCATGAATGCAGATGTTTTAACTGACAAAATATTTGGCTGAGATTTTGAAAGTAATGTATGAAGTATGCAGAAAATCTGAGATGGTAATGCAGATGCAATCTGTTGATTTGAAATAGAGTGACTACTGCTGTGTTAATATAGATGGGGCCACTGTATTCAATTTTATTTCAGAGATCAGTCTTTACCTTAACAGTTTTCTCCAGGTTGAGGGGTAGTGACTCGGCTGCCTGGCACTCGGCAAGATGGTGGAGCTGGAGGAATAGATACAAGGAGAGGGGAATGTCTTTAGCACTAAGAATGTTAACCATATCTCTAATATTAATATAATGATTTAGTTATTTCAATGTTAAGAGATTATTACTTACTTTGCCAGTGCAATTGGCTTGGGCTTGAGGCTTCAACTGATATACCAGGCGAGTTGGAAGGTACCTCAGAGATGCAAAGTCACCATTTACTGGCTCTTCTTCACTCTCATCAGAGTCCTCGAAACGATGGCTGTTAAATAACGATATCATTATGGTTATTGCAATCCCAAAATTTCCAAATATACATATAGTACAAGCATCTCTGGTCTATTTTGGAATGCTACGGGAATGTGTTCACATTACATTTTAACAACCCAGAAAGTATCTTCATCAAGCGAACCCAACAGAGGCAATCATAACGTTAGATAAAAGTTGACGCTGCAGAACAAACAAAATAGAAGATGGGGACCAAGTTCCATACAGTTAAGTTACGTTAGCATAATAAATCACAAACAGACGCCAATACTCATTAGTTGTCTGAACTGACTTAAACAGTGATTAAAATGCCGAGGCTTTCATTACAAAGATGGCAGAAGGACACTAAAGTTACGTATGAGACCAAACTTGGCAAAATGCAAACGTTAATGCACAGCTAGCTAGAAGCTAACGTTAGGGCTAAACCATTATCAGTGAGTCAACATGCTAAAGTTGTAGGTAGCTTTCATAGCAGACGAGTGCTTCACTGACTTCATTGACTGAAATACCAGTGCCAATGTATCAGCTTAATCAAGGATTGCATCGCAAACGTGATCTCAAACATATATATGTATAATAGACATTAGCAATAACTTATGCAATTGCGCTTAGCAGCATGCTAGCTATCGATAGCAGCTGTATGCCGCTAGCATAGTAGCACTATGGACTATGGACAACAGCAACACATTAAAACAGACAAGACCAGACTAACGTTAAATAACAATGTGTGTTTTTTAAATCACACTACCATAACATATTCTGCCGAAATTGCTAACCCATTTTAAATCAAATAGGCTACAGACTCATATGAGCATCACAGCTAACAATAACGTTAACTTAGCCTGTTGCTCAAAATTACAAACGTCTGCACTAATATCAAACAACGTCATTACAATCAATAAACATGATAAGTATAAAACCACAAAGGCCAATGTTTAGCTATTGTGAATGTCGCAATATATTAATAAATATCACTTACTCGAGAGGGTTCAGCGCAACCGTGTCCCAGCAAAGAAAATATCCACTAGTATGACTCTTCTCGGCTCTTGATGTACAGTCATATTCAACCGTTACAGTACAGGCGCGTCCGCGCCCGCGGATCCGACATGGGTCCACTCAGGACCCGCTGTTTGACAGTAGAATTTACGGAGCCGCCTGGAGGCGGAGCTGATCCTCTGTGCGGCACCAAAACGAATGCGACAGTCACGCGGGTTTGGCGACTTGAAGGCGGATCCGCCTAGGAGTCTACTGCTGTGTGGGTAACGGGTGGATGCTAACAGTCTGACGCTAACTGGGTTGAAATTAACAAGCTGAAGTCAGCAGGTGGATGCTAACATTATGCTAGCACAGTTGGCATTAACAAGCTGAGGCTAATGGTCTGATAATGCTAACATAATGACCGCAAAAAGCCGTCAGGCCAGTGTGCCAGGCGGTGTCTCTCTAACGCCTGGCACATGTGCAGTGGCTATTTTCACTGTAGTGGATATCTATCTTAAAGTTTGATGTGCCAATTTAAGTTTATTTTCACCATTGCTTACCCCCAGTAGAAATGGACAATGAACAACGGGTGGCATTCTTTGGAATAATTTTTTGTGGTGTTTGTGTCAAAGTGAGATATTCTTAAAGAGAAAAACACGTTCCTCAGAAGTGTGCTTTAGGAAGTAGGCGTGTGTGTGTCAGCAACTTGCATATATATATATATATATATATATATATATATATATATATATATATATATATAGGCTGTATACAGTATATGTAAATATGCAAGTTGCTGACACACACACACACACACACAGAATATATTTGTATATAGCTGTGTCAAAACATACGTCCCCAATCTTACTCCAGCAGTGCAAACACATACACGCATACATCCGGCGTGGACGCAGTTCAACTGACCCCAGCGGTACAGATCATCAATTGAAGCATTGGCAATAGAAAGGTAGAGGGGGACATCATCGGGGCATCAACGGCCACCTTGTTACGATTCTGAGGGTGAAAACCTTGCTGCTACAGATGGCAGTTGTTCATGTAAATTTGGATCCACAAAATAATCTGTGTGTTCTTGTTCCCTTTTTAGAATGGGCAACGCGGCAATCACTGTTCACCATCCGACCAGTCTGGACCATGGAATCCCTTATCTGATCTCGGGGAAAATAGAAGCCACAACAACCAATTTGATCCGATTGGAGAAAATATCTGGAACTGCTGTGGGCTGTGGCGCTCGGATTGTATTTAAGAAAAATGTGTTGGAGGGCCAATGGACCTATAGAGTCACTAAAAATACCGGTTCGAGTTTTCAAATTGGTGACGAAATATCCATAACAGCTAAAGAAGAGAATGAGGCAAGTAGTAAACTTGCTGCTAGGTTCAGCATGTCATGGTCTGAAATAAGAGAGAGTGTCACTCTCATCCACAGTAAGGTATCTGATACAAATGCCTACTCCGAGCTGTACTGCTACGTCGACTACAACGGAAAAGATAACGGAGAGTACTACTGGACCGAGAATGATTTAAACCTAAAGGCTACCCACAGATGGGCTGAAAATTCTGAGATGGTTATTGACATCATGTTCTAAATTCTAAGACAAGTTACAAGTACTTGTTTTCTCTTCTCCACTATCTATCTATCTATTTATTTATTTATTTATCTATCTATTTATATATCTATCTATCTAATCACCCATGTTTTAATGTATGCTGAATGTATCTAATCACCCATGTTATAATGCATGCTGAATGTATCTTGAATTTCCCCTTGGGGATCAATAAAGTATCTATCTATCTATCTATCTATCTATCTATCTATCTAATCACCCATGTTATAATATATGCTGAATGTATCTAATCATGGTGCGAGCATTTTTTTTTCTTTTTCGCATGTCCAAATTTCTGTCAATGATTCCCGGGACACTGAAAGACCGGGGTAGACGAAACTTGGTGGGCATGTAACCCCATATGGATAGCATGGAACCATCGTTTTTCGTTTTGATCTGTAGCCCCCCCGCTGGACTGCACCCCCCGAAAGGAGGGTAGGGCAGACACAGTTTTCTGTGAATATCTCGAGAACCGTAAGGTTTAGGAGGACCATTTTTTTTTTGTATGTTGATCTCAAGGGGCCATGTCAACCCATTCCATAACCACTCATTTCATGTATAGCGCCACCTAGTTAAACACAAAAAAAGTAAAAATGAGGTGTTGTAATCGCAGGTATCTGTGACCTAACATAGTCAAAACTGCACGAAATTGGAAGTGTAGGATCATTATGACACCCTCTGAATGCACGCCAAGTTTCGTGGAATTCCGTTCATGGGGGGCCACACAATAAATTAATTTATGTTACTATACACCAACTGGCCTGTAGGTGGCCGGAGACAGTTTTCTGTGAATATCTCGAGAACCGTAGGGCCTAGGAGGTCCACCTTTTTTTTGTATGTTGATCTCAAGGGGCCATGTCAACCCATCCCATTACCACTTATTTCATGTATAGCGCCACCTAGTTAAAAATTAAAAAGCAAAAAATTAGGTGTTTTCATCACAATATCTCTGGCTGACATGGTCAAAACTGCACGAAATTGAAAGTGTAGGATCATTATGACACCCTCCGAATGCATGCCAAGTTTTGTGTACTTTCGTTCATGGGGGGCCTTACAATAAAACAATTTATGTGTACATTTAGTGACGTACACCAACAAGGATTCCCGGGACACTGAAAGACCAATGTACACAAAACTTGGTGGGCATGTACCCCCACATGGATAGCATGGAACTGTCATTTTTCGTTTTGATCTGTAGCCCCCCCGCTGGACTGGACCCCCCGAAAGGAGGGTAGGCCAGACACAGTTCTCTGTGAATATCTTGAGAACTGTAGGGCCTAGGATGACCATTTTTTCCGTATATTTGCCTCCAGGGGTCATGTTAACCCAGTTCATGTGCACACATGTGCACAAACAGATACACACACACACACACATTCACAGTAATCATACGTATGACCAGGGCCGGCCCGAGGCATAAGCGAACTAAGCGGCTGCTTGGGGCCTCCTGGCCACCAGGGGGCCCCCAATCGAGTTTCTTTTTTTTTTTTTTTACATAATAAATAACGTAAACAAGTGACATCAATGAATGAATAAATGAAACAATTATCATTCAAATCAAGAAAATTATGATTTCATGATCAATATGCCTGCCTACTGCTACTGTGTCTGCCAGCCTTTGAGTCACGCGCATAAAGTGCTAACGTTAGACACCTCGGGTGCATATACAATTCGTGCAGACACTGCATCAAGTTCAACATGTTAAGACAAGTCACAAAAAAGGACGTATCTCTCTGGTGCCGAAAACAGAACGAAGAAAATGACAGAGGAGGAGAAAAACGAGCAAGATACAGGTATGTTTTGCATGATTATTTACAGTATGTTTTGTGCTTGAGGTAGCTAGCTAGCTGTCATGATCTAATATAAGCCATCACCAGAGCTAAATCTCCGCCATCAACAGAGAAATGTCTCCCATTAATATATATTTATCTAGATGTATTTCAGATGTCAAGGATATTGGGATTGTTTTGGATGTTCAATCAAGCATGTACCCTTGCTCTAGGTGGGCTTATTATGTCGTAAATTAAAGTTAGCTAGCTGACTGAAGTGGACATTAGCACTACAGTAGCTACATGAAAACGTAGCTGAAGGCAAATTTACCACAGAGGGATTGTTTCTGATTTCGTACCTGAAAGTGTTGATAGTTTATTACTGCTCTATAATATGTGACATAGTGGTAAGTCTGATAGCAACAACAGACTAAGCCCAGGCTCCCAGTCCCAACCCAACCCACTGACTAACGCGACTCTGGGCATCGGTAACGTTCCAGCTTCATAGGCAAAGATGGAACAGCAGTGCGCTCTGCTCTAAGATCTTTGGAGAGAGATGGTAGTGTTTGAGAAAATATACCATGTTGGGTGGGGAGACTTCTGTGATGAAAATAAACTTACATTTGATTAAGATAGTGGCAAGTGATGTAGCGGTGCTACCCTAATATTTAGGCTGCAGTAGATCACCATGTTAAGCGTTCACCATACTGCAATTAAGTATACTCTTTTGATTATGCCTCATTTGCCAATAGAATATGAATTGTTACATGTGGAATTGCTTGTTATTTGAGTGTAAGTAATGATAGCAAAATAAACTCATTCTGCTCGATCAACTATGCACTTATGCAATATTTTTTTTTTTCAGAGACACTGTTGAAGTCCTTTGGAGCACATCTCTACCTCTACCTAACTCTACCTACCAGAAGGTGAGGTTTTCTTGATGGCAAATGGTTACATAGCCTGTTAATATGACACGACACATTTAACATCGTTTTTTTTTTATTTATTTATGTATTTATTTAATCATTGCAGGTTCGTCCACTGCAGAGTTGCAGATGCCTAAAAACCAGGAACGAAGTAGGAATAATTATCTATTTTTTGGGACATTTTATTTTTGATTATTAATGTTTGTCTATTTTGTTTTTATTTTGTAGTTGAAAATTGCTAATTTAATGCACATTTGCGGATTTGTTCAGCAAATCTGTTGAAAAACAAGTCATTAAACTGATGTACTTGTTTACAACAAATACAAATGCTGTTGTATTTTGTTATTTGTCAATTCAACTTCAGTAAACCACCCTTAGTGCTTCACTTTGAATATGAATGTTTCAAATAAATCTGTGATTTTAGTACCCTCTAAGATTAAAAGGTGACAGGGTTGGTGTAAATAACAACTATATTAATACATTGGTTTACCAAGCACATGGGGCCAGAAGTCTAGATTGGAGCCCCAAAACATTTTTGGCATGTGAGCAAGGATGGATTACTGAATGAGCCTACCGAGCCCAAGAGGTCAAGGGACCCTGAACCCCAAGTAGTTGTGTGAATTCACTACCAATAAGTCAAAAAGCAAAAGGCTATGAATCTGAACAAATTTAGGTACTGCCCTTCTCCAGCTGACCATCCCAAAAATGCACCAGAATACAGGAAATCACATCTAACCCCCCCCCCCCCCCACACACACACACACACCCACCCGTTTGTACCCACATTTGCACAAACAGGGTAGGGGGAGAGGGTCCTTATGCATCTGTGTCCAGGGGGACAGTAGTTCATAATCAGTCGCTGTATTAATACATAACCTCACTGTATTAATTTATAATATGACATTATAGTGTGAAGTTGTCAATTATCGCCAAGCACAGGTGACTGCGTTGTGGGAGGGGGCCCCCAAATCAAATTCTGCTTAGGGCCCCCAAAAGGCTTGGGCCGGCACTGCGTATGACACATACTCACACAGTAGACATATGTACGCTTCCATGCACAGGCACATACACAGACACGCACACACACACACACACACACACACACACACACACACACACACACACATAACATAAACATAACACAAACAATCAAGAATTTCTCATAATTATGAACAGGCAAGATGGAGGTGGGGTTGTATAAAATGAATTTTACATGTGAAATCTATGAACTAATCATGTTTTGGTACTTGTTGTCTAGCAGATACCAGTGAGAATTGAGTGTGGATAATGCAATTTAGTGAGACAGTTAGAATCATATAGGCCTTTCAGCGTGATTTCTTTTTGTGGAAAAAATGTGCTCCCACTGGGCGGCGGTCATATTTTGTACCGCTCTGCGGTACATCTAGTTGATCTTACAAACGTCGGCGGCATTTCACTGTCAATGTGTGTCGTTCTACATCTACTGGAGATCTCAATGTCTTAAATACGATCGCGTTCCATTTAGAACATCTTATTTTGATTTTAACAGCGGCGTCAAGACACATTTGAGTTCTACATCTGAGAACTAGGATTTCCAGCATGTAGAACTCAAAGAACGCTTATGAGCGCTCATGCAATGTGTGCGTCCCTGCAGCAAGTGAAAGGTAAAGTGGGCTACAACACTAGTTTAAACAACAACGTGGCTTCCTGTAACTATTGTTGAAAACAGCATAGAAACTGCTAATCATAATCTTTAAACTGACATTAATTAAGCTGGCTATATGCAACACAATTTATTTATATTCCCTTTGCATATGTTTGGGTAGACTTCAAACATTTTTGAATTTGAGCTTACAGTTCTGTCACTATTCTGTGTCCTTTACATTTATTTAATATTAGTGATACCTCGAAATTAGGCTGCCTGCTAACCCATATGCACAAAACATAATTTCTGAAATGATTTCTTGATTTATAACATGATATATCAGATATGTCTCTATATAGGGTAGTGTCAAATAGTGAAGTGATAGCAGGTAGATCATGTAGGCCTACATGTCACATGAGCCACACATAGGGGCGCTGCTTCTTCTGTCCCTCCCAAACTGCATTAAAATTGTATGTTTAGCAATCAGAATTTCAACAATTTTTCGGGGGAGAAACTCCCGGACACCAATATAGTCCGCACCCCTCTCAGAAAATACTTACAACGTCCCTGTAGGGAGTTATTTATAATTTGGCCAGATTGTTTCATTTTCCTATCCCACAACCCCCACACTTTTAAAAAGCTTGATACGCCTCTGGTCGAGTGTGCTGACAATCGAGCTAAAAGCCCAGCCTACTAGCTTTCATGCCAGCAGCACTCTTTGAGGCAGGGGCGTAGATTTGCGTGGGGACCGAAGGACGTGTCCACACCAATGTCAAATTACGACTGAAATGTCCCCACCAATATTCAGGTCGAAATGGGGGGGAAAGCGCTCACATGCGCGACACAAAGAGTTAAATCATTTCTCACTTCAGTGCTGCAGATCATCTCGTACAGATATTGTAATGTGCAGTAGCCTAAGGGTAAATCGCGATGATTTGAAGTTACCTGTAATAACTACCAGTGAGCCGCAGTCTCCGCGCTTCAGCTTCACTTCACTACAAGGCATATGAAGTGCGTCCAAATTCACCCATTCTTCTTTGTTGAACTCCTTGAGAAGTAGACTACTCATCACACATGTGTCACATAAAAGAGCCTTTTCTCAGCTTTTACATTAAACGGTGCTAGCTAGCCACTATTTGCTGATAAACAGTTTGCGAGAAAAATAACTTCAAGTGATTTAACAATTATTCTCTGCGCACATCTCCACATCCATTTGTCTCGGTGGAATCTCATAGGCCTACACTCTTCACGCAACACATGACAAACCATATATCAGAATAAACAGCAGACCTTACCGAACACAAAGGTGTAATGCATTCCAGAGTAATCCGGTTTTGAAATAAATTGTAGCAAAATTCAACATGGTCTTTCGGCTTTAAGCATTTCTTAAAACTGAGCTGTGCTTACATCGCCTAGATATCTGTAAATATCAGAATCAGAGAATATACAGGCAGCTCACGGTTCAATGTAGCCTTAATGATTTCTTTTCACAAAATGCTAAGCATGCATGTATTTGTTTCTTAAAACTGAGCTGTGCTTAAATGGGTCAATGCATGATTTCATAACAGACCAAATAGAAAATAAATGTTAAATGTTAAATATAGCATACATATCTGTACATATTAAAATCAGATTATGTAGGCTACACAGTATAGTTAGATCAAGTTAGACAGTAGCACATTTTAATAATTTTATATATCTATAATGGCTGGTGAAAGAGTCTGGGGGGGGGGGGGGGTGTTAGTGGTGGTGTCCCCACCAAAGCTGAGACAAAACCTACGCCCTTGCTTTGAGGCATCGGGGAGTGAGGTTTTACCAACGTTCCACATGCACAGCTAAGCTAGCGGGCATCCGTTACACATACTGCATCACAGTGTTGATTCCCTATGTGGAATCTGGTGGATAGACAATCTCAATCTCACAGTTGTGTTTCCATCCTAACAGTTTGAGTGATTTTCTTGTTCTGTATGTGTGTGAGTGTGTGTGGGATATAAGCTACTGGATGCTTTAATTATGACCGCCGCGCAGCGAAGCGGCGGTCATATAGGTTTAGTCAGATTTTTTTTTTTTTTTTTTTTTTCTTTTTCGCATGTCAAAATTTCTGTCAATGATTCCCGGGACACTGAAAGACCGGGGTACACGAAACTTGGTGGGCATGTAACCCCACATGGATAGCATGGAACCATCTTTTTCGTTTTGATCTGTAGCCCCCCCGCTGGACTGGACCCCCCAAAGGAGGGTAGGGCAGACACAGTTTTCTGTGAATATCTCGAAAACCGTGGGGTTTAGGACCATTTTTTTTTGTATGTTGATCTCAAGGGGCCATGTCAACCCATTCTATAACCACTCATTTCATGTATAGCGCCACCTAGTTAAACACAAAAAAGTAAAAATGAGGTGTTGTAATTGAAGGTATCTGTGACCTAACAAAGTCAAAACTGTACAAAATTGGAAGTGTAGGATCATTGGAATCAATTGGAAGTGTAGGACACCCTCTGTATGCACGCCAAGTTTCGTGGAATTCCGTTCATGGGGGGCCACACAATAAATTAATTTATGTTACTATACACCAACTGGCCTGTAGGTGGCCGGAGACAGTTTTCTGTGAATATCTCGATAACCGTAGGGCCTAGGAGGTCCACCTTTTTTATGTATGTTGGTCTTAAGGGGGCATGTCAACCCATCCCATTACCACTTATTTTATGTATAGCGCCACCTAGTTAAAACTGAAAAAGCAAAAAATTAGGTGTTTTCATCACAATATCTCTGGCTGACAAGGTCAAAACTGCACGAAATTAAAAGTGTAGGATCATTATGACACCCTCCGAATGCATGCCAAGTTTTGTGTACTTTCGTTCATGGGGGGCCTTACAATAAAATAATTTATGTGTACATTTAGTGACGTACACCAACAAGGATTCCCGGGACACTGAAAGACCGGGGTACACAAAACTTGGTGGGCATGTACCCCCACATGGATAGCATGGAACCGTACTTTTTCGTTTTGATCTGTAGCCCCACCGCTGGACTGGACCCCCCGAAAGAAGGGTAGGGCAGACACAGTTCTCTGTGAATATCTTGAGAACTGTAGGGCCTAGGATGACCATTTTTTTCCGTATGTTTGCCTCCAGGGGTCATGTTAACCCATTTCATGTGCACACATGTGCACAAACAGATACACACACACACACACACACACATACATTCACAGTAATCATACGTATGACACATACTCACACAGTAGACATATGTACGCTTGCATGCACAGGCACATACGCAGGCACACACACAAGCACGCACACACACACACACACACACACACACACACGCATAACATAAACATGTACATGCACACAATTCAAGAATTTCTCAGAATTATGAACAGGCAAGATGGAGGTGGGGTTGTATAAAATTCATTTTACATGTGAAATCTATGAACTAATCATGTTTTGGTACTTGTTGTCTAGCAGATATCAGTGAGAATTGAGTGTGGATAATGATATTTAGTGAGACAGTTAGAATCATATAGGCCTTTCAGCGTGATTTATTTTTGTGGAAAAAATGTGCTGGACTGGGCGGCGGTCATATTTTGTACCGCTCTGCGGTACATCTAGTTTCCCTTGGGATAAATCTATCGATCTATCAGTCATTAATTTAATCAAGTCATTAGGAGGGAATCCCAGGTTGGGAGACCCTGCCAGTGTAGCATTGCTAACTCTCTTAGAGAAAATACTATTTAGACAGAGCCGCCCGTGTTGGAGCATCGCTGCGCTTTGAAAACGGCGTGAACCCCAGACATGAGAGCGAGAGTGAGAGCGGCACCCTGCTGGCTTCTCTGACAGGTCTGGTCTGAGGTGTGTGTGTGTCTGTGTGTGTGTGTGTATTCTCCTCTTCACAGAGACATCAGCACCACTCAGAATACTGAGCAGAAGTCTGGTTACTGTTTTTCTAAAGGGGTCGTATGGAGGTTAGAGCAGATGTGGGTACACACACACATACACACACACGCATACACACACATACTCCTGGATGTGCGTGTTGAGGGTTGTTTACACACTCATCAAGGTGTGGCTCAGTCTGAACAATACAAAACCACACCTGATCTCACCTTCACCAAGTCCTTTCATGCCCTACTCAACTACAAGTCTCATGTGTGTACAACTTCTGAATGGAGAACACAAAATACACAAAAATACAAAAAAATACAACAATCAGGAGATATGTAGCCTATGGGATAATGTATAGAACGCCAGCCATTATCTGGAAATTAAGTCCCGACGGGCAAACCGGACCCCGATGTGCCAGCACAAAAATACAACAATCAGGAGATATAATCTTACATTCCACATTCTATTCTTCTGGCTGGTGGAACATCTGGTTGCCGTGACGTCAAACTCCGGTGAAAACAAACCAGTCATGAAGCTGAACCAGATGTGTGTAATAATTATGACCGCCGCGCAGCGAAGCGGCGGTCATATAGGTTTAGTCAGATTTTTTTTTTCTTTTTTTTTTTTTTCTTTTTCGCATGCCCAAATTTCTGTCAATGATTCCCGGGACACTGAAAGACCGGGGTACACGAAACTTGGTGGGCATGTAACCCCACATGGATAGCATGGAACCATCGTTTTTCGTTTTGATCTGTAGCCCCCCCGCTGGACTGGACCCCCCGAAAGGAGGGTAGGGCAGACACAGTTTTCTGTGAATATCTCGAAAACCGTAGGGTTTAGGAGGACCATTTTTTTTTTGTATGTTGATCTCAAGGGGCCATGTCAACCCATTCCATAACTACTCATTTCATGTATAGCGCCACCTAGTTAAACACAAAAAAGTAAAAATGAGGTGTTGTAATTGAAGGTATCTGTGACCTAACAAAGTCAAAACTGTACAAAATTGGAAGTGTAGGATCGATCATTATGACACCCTCTGTATGCACGCCAAGTTTCGTGGAATTCCGTTCATGGGGGGCCACACAATAAATTCATTTATGTTACTATACACCAACTGGCCTGTAGGTGGCCGGAGACAGTTTTCTGTGAATATCTCGATAACCGTAGGGCCTAGGAGGTCCACCTTTTTTATGTATGTTGGTCTTAAGGGGGCATGTCAACCCATCCCATTACCACTTATTTTATGTATAGCGCCACCTAGTTAAAAATGAAAAAGCAAAAAATTTGGTGTTTTCATCACAATATCTCTGGCTGACAAGGTCAAAACTGCACGAAATTAAAAGTGTAGGATCATTATGACACCCTCCGAATGCATGGCAAGTTTTGTGTACTTTCGTTCATGGGGGGCCTTACAATAAAATAATTTATGTGTACATTTAGTGACGTACACCAACAAGGATTCCCGGGACACTGAAAGACCGGGGTACACAAAACTTGGTGGGCATGTACCCCCACATGGATAGCATGGAACCGTCATTTTTCGTTTTGATCTGTAGCCCCCCCGCTGGACTGGACCCCCCGAAAGGAGGGTAGGTTCTCTGTGAATATCTTGAGAACTGTAGGGCCTAGGATGACCATTTTTTTCTGTATGTTTGCCTCCAGGGGTCATGTTAACCCATTTCATGTGCACACATGTGCACAGATACACACACACACACACATACATTCACAGTAATCATACGTATGACACATACTCACACAGTAGACATATGTACGCTTGCATGCACAGGCACATACGCAGGCACAAACACAAGCACGCACACACACACACACACACACTCACACACACACACACACACACATAACATAAACATAACACAAACAATCAAGAATTTCTCAGAATTATAAACAGGCAAGATGGAGGTGGGGTTGTATAAAATGAATTTTACATGTGAAATCTATGAACTAATCATGTTTTGGTACTTGTTGTCTAGCAGATACCAGTGAGAATTGAGTGTGGATAATGCAATTTAGTGAGACAGTTAGAATCATATAGGCCTTTCAGCGTGATTTCTTTTTGTGGAAAAAATGTGCTGGACTGGGCGGCGGTCATATTTTGTACCGCTCTGCGGTACATCTAGTTAATTTTCAGTTTATCTAGCTTAATTCATAATATATTTTAAAACCTCTACAGGGGAATGTCCAACACTGACTTTGACAGCTATTTGTTTTTAGCGAGTTGTTCCATTTAGCTGTTGAGAAATGTTACTTCAAGGTTTTCACCGACTAGACAAATATCAAGTGTAATATTTATCTTTAAGCCCACCACACACAGCCGGCGATGCGACAGTCAAACGCAACGGTGGAATTCTGCTAATCGCTTTACTACACACACTACTGGTGACGCGATCACCCATCGATTCAGTGACCATAAAGCTGTTTTCTGTTATAACGTATCAAAATTGCCCTGAGAAATAGAAAGGGGCCAATTAGAGTAATCTGACTGCGTATGCGTTGCCCCATTCACTTCAAAAGATTATATTTATTTTTGCTGGTCGCCACACCCGCTTCGAACGTTATCACTCGATTGAATGGGCGTTATCAATCCTAATCAGCCTCATAGTTATGGGTTAGAAGGGGCCATCTAGGCTACACCTTCTAGCAGGTTCAGAAGGCTGTTATTCATCGATTCACATGGTTGACCACGATACGAACACATTGGGATCCCAGAAACCAATCAGAAACGGAAATTACCGAGCAGGGACGGGCTAAAACGAAGAATTTAAATCGGGAAAGGTGGTGAGATGTGTTAGTGTACGTTTCCTGAAACGGAAAATACTGAGCAGGGACGGGCTAAAACGAAGAATTGAAATCGGGAAAGGTGGTGAGATGTGTTAGTCTACGTTGCCTTGTGTTGCACACATGCATTTGGTATTATGATTTGTGGTTAGATCTGGGGTCACGCTTTTATGGCTTAGCCTTGGCTACTAAAGGAGGTAGGCTAATGCAGTCCTGGTTATTATGACCGCCGCGCAGCGAAGCGGCGGTCATATAGGTTTAGTCAGAATTTTTTTTTTTTTCTTTTTCGCATGCCCAACTTTCCGTCAATGAGTCCCGGGACACTGAAAGACCGGGGTACACGAAACTTGGTGGGTATGTAACCCCACATGGATAGCATGGAACCATCGTTTTTCGTTTTGATCTGTAGCCCCCCCGCTGGACTGGACCCCCCAAAGGAGGGTAGGGCAGACACAGTTTTCTGTGAATATCTCGAAAACCGTAGGGTTTAGGAGGACCATTTTTTTTCTGTATGTTGATCTCAAGGGGCTATGTCAACCCATTCCATAACCACTCATTTCATGTATAGCGCCACCTAGTTAAACACAAAAAAGTAAAAATGAGGTGTTGTAATTGAAGGTATCTGTGACCTAACATAGTCAAAACTGCACGAAATTGGAAGTGTAGGATCATTATGACACCCTCTGTATGCACGCCAAATTTTGTGGAATTCCGTTCATGGGGGGCCACACAATAAATTAATTTATGTTACTATACACCAACTGGCCTGTAGGTGGCCGGAGACAGTTTTCTGTGAATATCTCGATAACCGTAGGGCCTAGGAGGTCCACCTTTTTTATGTATGTTGGTCTTAAGGGGGCATGTCAACCCATCCCATTACCACTTATTTCATGTATAGCGCCACCTAGTTAAAAATTAAAAAGCAAAAAATTAGGTGTTTTCATCACAATATCTCTGGCTGACAAGGTCAAAACTGCACGAAATTAAAAGTGTAGGATCATTATGACACCCTCCGAATGCATGGCAAGTTTTGTGTACTTTCGTTCATGGGGGGGCCTTACAATAAAATAATTTATGTGTACATTTAGTGACATACATCAACAAGGATTCCCGGGACACTGAAAGACTGGGGTACACAAAACTTGGTGGGCATGTACCCCCACATGGATAGCATGGAACCGTCATTTTTCGTTTTGATCTGTAGCCCCCCCGCTGGACTGGACCCCCCGAAAGGAGGGTAGGGCAGACTCAGTTCTCTGTGAATATCTTGAGAACTGTAGGGCCTAGGATGACCATTTTTTTCCGTATGTTTGCCTCCAGGGGTCATGTTAACCCATTTCATGTGCACACATGTGCACAAACAGATACACACACACACACACACACATACATTCACAGTAATCATACGTATGACACATACTCACACAGTAGACATATGTACGGGCACATACGCAGGCACACACACAAGCACGCACACACACACACACCCACACACTCACACACACCCACACACATAACATAAACATAACACAAACAATCGAGAATTTCTCAGAATTATGAACAGGCAAGATGGAGGTGGGGTTGTATAAAATTCATTTTACATGTGAAATCTATGAACTAATCATGTTTTGGTACTTGTTGTCTAGCAGATACCAGTGAGAATTGAGTGTGGATAATGTAATTTAGTGAGACAGTTAGAATCATATAGGCCTTTCAGCGTGATTTCTTTTTGTGGAAAAAATGTGCTGGACTGGGCGGCGGTCATATTTTGTTGAAGTGCTCTTGAGCAAGCATACCTAACCCCTCACTGCTCCCCGAGCGCCGCCGTTATAGCAGGCAGCTCACTGCGCCGGGATTAGTGTGTGCTTCACCTCACTGTGTGTTCACTGTGTGCTGTTTGTGTTTCACTAATTCACCGATTGGGTTAAATGCAGAGACCAAATTTCCCTCACGGGATCAAAAAAGTATATATACTACTATACTATACTATACCAACTGCATATTACTGTCTACACAACACTATACAGTATTTCTTGTCCTGCCTATGCACCATCTGTCTATACTTTGTATATCACATTGCACTTTTGCTTTGTACAGGGTTCCCACGGGTCATAGAATTTCTGGAATATCATGGAATTTTAGAAAGTCTATTCCAGACATGGAAAGTCAGGGAATTTTTATCATTTTGGGGGCAAAGTCATGGAATATCAGGGAATTTTGTCGTAGTAGTTTATGATGTACTAGCCAAAATGCATAACATATTTCCACATAGTATTGGTGTATATCTGGTTATTAGCTTTACAGCTTGCTTGAGTAGCCCAACTGTGTTAATTCAATGCCTATTTATTCATCTCCCGCTCTAAAAAAGTAAAAGACTCTTGATGCGGGTGCTCTGAAATCATTGGTCAGTATATTGTAAGTTATGGAAATGTAGGTGTTTTGTCAGGGAAAAGTCATAGAATTTTACATTTGACTTAGAGTGGGAACCCTGTTTGTACTTTTACTCTGCACAATGACAATAAAAGTGAATCTGATCAAATGTAAATTATTATTTAGTGCCTGTAGTGCTGCTTTGTATTTGCTGTTTGTTTTATGTGTATTGGACAACCCCCTGTTTAAAGCAATCACAAACTTACATATTTTGATTGATCTTGATACACAGATGTGTGTTGTGCTGAAATAAACCCAATTTCACTTATCTTAGGTGCTGTGGGACTTTTGATGCACAAGAAATCTTAAGAAATGGCCGTTCAGAGAGCATTGTTTTGACAAGATGTTGACCAACAAAAGTTCTTAAATCATACACAAACCATTAAAACATCCATATTTTGATTGAATATGATACACAGAGGTGTGTTGTGCTGAAATAAACCCAATTTCACTTATCTTAGGTGCGGTGGGAATTTTGATGCACAAGAAATCTTCAGAAATGGCCGTTCAGAGAGCATTTTTTGACAGATGTTGACCAGCAAAAGTTCTTAAATCATACACAAACCATTAAAACATCCATATTTTGATTGAATATGATACACAGAGGTGTGTTGTGCTGAAATAAACCCAATTTCGCTTATCTTAGGTGCGGTGGGAATTTTGATGCACAAGAAATCTTCAGAAATGGCCGTTCAGAGAGCATTGTTTTGACAGATGTTGACCAACAAAAGTTATTAAATCATACACAAACCATTAAAACATCCATATTTTGATTGAATATGATACACAGAGGTGTGTTGTGCTGAAATAAACCCAATTTCACTTATCTTAGGTGCGGTGGGAATTTTGATGCACAAGAAATCTTCAGAAATGGCCGTTCAGAGAGCATTGTTTTGACAGATGTTGACCAACAAAAGTTCTTAAATCATACACAAACCATTAAAACATCCATATTTTGATTTAATATGATACACAGAGGTGTGCTGTGCTGAAATAAACCCAATTTCACTAATCTAAGGTGCTGTGGGATTTTTGATGCACAAGAAATCTTCAGAAATGGCCGTTCAGAGAGCATTTTTTGACAGATGTTGACCAACAAAAGTTATTAAATCATACACAAACCATTAAAACATCCATATTTTGGTTGAATATGATACACAGAGGTGTGCTGTGCTGAAATAAACCCAATTTCACTGATTTTACCTGCCATGGCAAGTTTGATGCACCGGACATACTCAGAAACTACAATTGAGACACCCATATGGCCAGACAGGCCTAGGTAAGTGTCACACCCATTATTTCATGAAATGTCAACATGTGGCACATATTTTGATACAGGGAATGATAACAAATGTGTTAGTCAAATTTGAGACCTCTAACTGCTTGTATGTTGTCAGGAGGCGGAGCCAAAGATTGGAAAATGTAGATTTCTAGGGGGCGCTATAGAGTCTATGAATGCGTGAGATGTGATTTTACGTATCTCATATATTTTATGTCATAGATAGATGTCACATGCCAAATTTAGTCTGTTTATGAGGTATGCAAGTTAGAAATGCTAACCCTAGGTTTAGATGGCCATAATTTGCATAGGTCAGACAGGCCTTGATAGGATTACACAAGTTAATTCAAGATAGTACCAACATGTGGCACATATTTTGATACAGGGAATGATAACAAACTTGTTTGTCAAATTTGAGACCTCCAGCTGCTTGTATGTTGTCAGGAGGCGGAGCCAAAGATTGGAAAATGTAGATTTCTAGGGGGCGCTATAGAGTCTATGAATGCGTGAGATGTGATTTTACGTATCTCATATATTTTATGTCATAGATAGATGTCACATGCTAAATTTAGTCTGTTTATGAGGTATGCAAGTTAGAAATGCTAACCCTAGGTTTAGATGGCCATAATTTGCATAAGTCAGACAGGCCTTGATAGGATTACACTAGTTAATTCAAGATAGTACCAACATGTGGCACATATTTTGATACACGGGATGATAACAAACTAGTTTGTCAAATTTGGGACATCTAATGACTTGTGTGTTGCCAGGAGGCGGAGCCAAATATAGGAAATATTGGATTTCTAGGGGATGCTATAGAGTCTGTGAATATGTGAGATGCGATTTAACTACATACTCAAATATAGCTGCTTGTGTGTTGCCAGGAGGCGGAGCCAAAGATTGAAAAAAAAAAAGGATTTGTAGGGGGTGTTACAGAGTCTGTGAATATGTGAGGGTTGAGTCCATTTCACTATATTTTGTCATCCAAGGATGTTACATGTCAAATTTAATCAGTCATATTCTAGTTAGAAATGCGAAACCAATGTGTACATGTCCATGAATTGCAAAGGTCAAACAGGTCAGATAAGCTTACACCAGTAATTTACAACTAATAACATGTGGCACAAATTGATATAAAGGGCATAGAAATTGGCAACTGGTTTGCCGTATTTGAGACCTGTAGCTGAGTTTGTATTGCTGTAGCTTCCTGGATGTGTGAGGTAATTTCACTCCGATCACATATTTACTAACCCTAGGTTAATAGGTCATAGGTCAGACAGACCTTTGTAGGGTCACACCAATTACTTCACAACATTAGCACATATAATGCATGGGATGAAAACAGACTTATCTGAGGTTAATTTAAGCCTTGACCTTGCTGATGAAAACCAGAGTGCAGTCAATCAGTGGTCCAAACATATAGAACCAGTACAAGTGAAAGACAATTCAAGTAATTATTTACATGGAGAGTCCTTTACTATCAAAGATGCTTTAATGTACATTGATACATGAAGGGGATATTGAAGTACTCAAGTCCCAAAGAAGGATGACAATACAATAGTATATAGTCAATTAACATAACTCAATAAAGAATATGGTTACAATTTCAAGCATGATTTAAAAAAATTGACTTGTACTCTATTGTAAACTATTGTAATCAGTTAGCGTTTTTAAAGTGATTATGGATTTTTATAGTCTAAGAGCAAAAATAGCAGTATTGCTTAAGCCTATATGATGCACCAAAGTAAGTAGGAATGTTGGACATGTCTTAATTCATACTAATTGACATCTACAGACTATAGGCTTTAAGAAAATATATAGTTTAGATGGTCAATTCAGCTGTCCCTTAATAGTGTAGGCCAAAATGTATTAGCTGAACAAAATTCTTCTAAGTTACCCTAGCAACAACCTAGCAACCAACATAAGAACCATAGCAACAACCTAGCAACCATATTAATTACCCTACCAACAACCTCACAACTACCACCACAATGTCAACCGAGCAACCACCATTGCAACCAACATGATTAACCTTGCAACCAGCATAACAACCACTTTATTTGGAATAGCAACCACCATATCTACCCTAGCAACACCCTAGCAACCTTCTTGGTTACCCTATCAACACCCTAGCAACCTTCTTGGTTACCCTATCAACAACCTAGCAACCACCTGTACAATGCCAACCTAGCAACCACTTTGATAGTCAACCAACATGACTGGCCTCGCAACCATCTCAATTACCCTAGCAACCAGCATAGCAACCACTTCATTTAGTATAGCCACCACCATATCTACTCTAGCAACACCCTAGCAACCTTCTCAGTTACTCTATCACCAACCTAGCAACCAAAATGATTACCCTATAAACCTGCATAGCAACCACTATATATCCTGTAGCAACACCATAGCAACCTTCTCAGTTACCCTAGCAATAGCTTAGCAACCACTACCATAGCAACCCCTATGTTTCACAAAATACCTGTAGAAAGCCTCCAGGGTTTCCCGCAGAAAATTGGTTAGTCAAAGTGGTATGGTGGGGTGGGGTGTTCTTGTTTGTGCGATACAATAAAGACTCCACCATACAAACTATACCACACTATACACATTTTTACAAATAAGAACAGTGAATTAATGTGTGCAACTTTAACAAACATTATACAAACTATACAACAATGAAGTGGAAAAGAATGCAAAAGAAAGAAAAACAACATTTTCAAAATGTGCAAACGTAATCACAGTCACTGCTTATGGCAGAGCTGACAGCATCGCTACAGCCATCCTCCTTGGTTTAAAAAAACACAATTCAAGGGCCCTTTGATAATTGCACTCTTTAACAAGTGTGGACCATTTATGCTTTCATGCAGGCTATCAGACTGTTGCCCTGCAGCCTGTTCTACAAGTCTATCTTGATCTATACATGGAGAGTGAATGAAGTTTAGATTATTTTTACATGTCTTAATATATATTAATTGACATCTAGAGGCTATAGGCTTTCAGAAAATATATGTTTAGGTGGTCAAATCAGCTGTCCCTTAATAGTATAGCCCAAGATGTATCCACTGTACAATGCGTTTCTCAATCTACATTATGGGCCTATGTACGCCTTATGATGAACCAAAGTCAGTAGGAAGGTGAAGCATGTCTTAATGTATATTAATTGACATCTAGAGGCTATAGGCTTTCAGAAAATATATGATTTAGGTGGTCAATTCAGCTGTCCCTTAATAGTATAGCCCAAGATATATCAGTTGTACAATCGGTTTCTCGATCTACAATATAGGCCTATGTACGCCTTATGATGCACCAAAGTCAGTAGGAAGGTGGGGCATGTCTTAATGTATATTAATTGACATCTAGAGGCTATAGGCTTTCAGAAAATATATGGTTTAGGTGGTCAATTCAGCTGTCCCTTAATAGTATAGCCCAAGATGTATCCGCTGTACAATGCGTTTCTCGATCTACATTATGGGCCTATGTACGCCTTATGATGCACCAAAGTCAGTAACAAGATGGGACATGTCTTAATGTATATTAATTAACATCTAGGGGCTATAGGCTTTCAGAAAATATATGGTTTAGGTGGTCAATTCAGCTGTCCCTTAATAGTATAGCCCAAGATATATCAGTTGTACAATCGGTTTCTCGATCTACAATATAGGCCTATGTACGCCTTATGATGCACCAAAGTCAGTAGGAAGATGGGGCATGTCTTAATGTATATTAATTGACATCTAGAGGCTATAAGCTCTCAGAAAATATATGGTTTAGGTGGTCAATTCAGTTGTCCCTTAATAGTATAGCCCAAGATGTATCCGCTGTACAATGCGTTTCTCGATCTACAATATGGGCCTATGTACGCCTTATGATGCACCGAAGTCAGTAGGAAGGTGGTACATGTCTTAATGTATATTAATTGACATCTAGAGGCTATAGGCTTTCAGAAAATATATCGTTTAGGTGGTCAATTTAGCTGTCCCTTAATAGTATAGCCCAAGATATATCAGTTGTACAATCGGTTTCTCGATCTACAATATAGGCCTATGTACGCCTTATGATGCACCAAAGTCAGTAGGAAGGTGGGGCATGTCTTAATGTATATTAATTGACATCTAGAGGATATAGGCTTTCAGAAAATATATGGTTTAGGTGGTCAATTCAGCTGTCCCTTAATAGTATAGCCCAAGATGTGTCAGCTGTACAATGCGTTTCTCGAATTACATTATGGGCCTATGTACGCCTTATGATGCACCAAAGTCAGTAGGAAGGTGGGGCATGTCTTAATGTATATTAATTAATTAAGGCTATGTACGCCTTATGATGCACCAAAGTCAGTAGGAAGGTGGTACATGTCTTAATGTATATTAATTGACATCTAGAGGCTATAGGATTTCAGAAAATATATGGTTTAGGTGGTCAATTCAGCTGTCCCTTCATAATATAGACCAAGATGTGTCAGCTGTACAATGCGTTTCTCGATCTACATTATGGGCCTATGTACGCCTTATGATATGTCAAAGTCAGTAGGAAGGTGGGGCATGTCTTAATGTATATTAATTGACATCTAGAGGCTATAGGCTTTCAGAAAATATATGGTTTAGGTGGTCAATTCAGCTGTCCCTTAATAGTATAGCCCAAGATGTGTCAGCTGTACAATGCGTTTCTCGATCTACATTATGGGCCTATATTTAGCACAGCGACAACCATATCTAGCAAAATCACAGTAAAAGTAATGTAAAAGTGACGTAAAATGCCAATTGTGCTCTGTATCCACCGCTGCAGTAGACCATGATGTGAGGATGCACTCCATAACACAGCTGTTAATGGAAGCAAGGACTGAGGTGTCAAGGCCAGCATGCTTCAGCCTCTTCAGGAAGTAGACAAATGAGTAGCCAAACAAGGACAATCAAGGCCTTGCTTACATACTGGCTGTCTTGTAGTTTGACACCACTCTCCTTTCTGTGAGTTTTCTGCTGGAGTCATATAATGAAATGCAACCCATACATCAGGATATCAGGAGCAAGGATCTGTGAAAACATAAGTGGGGGGGGACATAAAGATATGTCGAGAAAACATTGCAGGACCATCCCTAAACAACACATCAGGACACCTTTCTTTCCTTTTTCATTTGATCACTACTGCAATTCATAGACATACGCACTCATTTCGATAATTTAACCATAACGTGTTGTGAACAATGATTTATTTGGCTAATTATTATGTATTTGTCCACGTCTTTTACCATTATAAGACATTGAATTGTAGGCCTACTAAGAAATTGCTAATTTCAATTACCCAGAGCCAAAGAAACAAATAGCTTATTACGTGAAACTGACATCATTGATTGTATCACCATCGCATTCATTTCGATACTTTAACCATAACGTGTCGTGAACAATGATTTATTTAGCTAATTATCACGTATTTGTCCGTCTTTTACCCTTATAAGACATTGACTAAGAAATTGCACTAATTTCTCGTGATTCTAGTTGTTTTACAGCATGAAGGAGTTTTAGTCAGGATAAGTATCCCTATATTTTGTTCGAAACAACAACAAAAAAAACACCTTTCCCGATTTAAATTCTTCGTTTTAGCCCGTCCCTGCTCGGTAATTTCCGTTTCTGATTGGATTCTGGGATCCCAATGTGTTCGTATCGTGGTCAACCATGTGAATCGATGATAACAGCCTTCTGAACCTGCTAGAAGGTGTAGATGGCCCCTTCTAACCCATAACTATGAGGCTGATTACGATTGATAACGCCCATTCAATCGAGTGATAACGTTCGAAGCGGGTGCGCCATCGCTGTCGCCAGCTGTGTGTGTAGGCCTTTAACATTATCATTTCAATAAGCTCCTTCCATATTGAAAAGCTATTCTTTTCTGCGCTCACTGCACTTTGCTCTGTCTACATTTTCCTTAACTTTTATTTTGCCACAACATTTTGTGGCCACAACATTTTCTGCAGTTGTGGCCACAACATTTTCTGCAGTTGGACTCAGAGCTCTTTTCTGTTGATGGGAAGAGCTTTTCCACTTTTCCTGCTTGACGTAAACAGTTGAGACAGTTTGATGCAGGAAGGGCCTTGCCTTGCTGTCATCAGCGGTTGCAGGGGACGTTTGGCTGCTGCACGGTGTGTGAAGTTATAGCTATGGACAGCAGTGTGTGTGTGTGCATGTGTGTGTGAAGTTATCGTTATGGACAGCACCTCTGGGGCCGGTCCGGAGTGGCTCTCTCACACAGCCGGAGCATCGAGAAGTTGAGCAGAGTGGCGGGGCAGAGAGCGTCGCAGGGCAGAAACGTCCCCTGATGCATCAAATGGGCTGCCATGTGTAGGACACAGTTCTTATCTATCTTTGGCAGTGCCCCCTGGGTAATGGAGTCCAGCTTCACAGCTTCTGGAAACTGAAAATGGGGGCGGGGGGGAGGGAGGTCGCAGCCACAGTTGACACTCAAAGTAGAGGGAATGTGTGCAACTCATTAAAAAAAAACAGAAATAGTATAGCTGACACTCTGCATCAGCCAATGAGGATCCGAGAAAAGCACACTCAAGTTACAGTAAGTTAGGAGACTGTCAAGACCAAACCCTATGTAGCTTACTTTTTCAGTTTTTTGGTTACCAATCTAAACATTAGCATAGACATCAGTGTGGGAAGTGTGTTGAATCTGTTACATTAGTACAATGGCGTAGACAACAGGAGAAGTGCAAGTGTGTTGAATCTGTTACAGCAAGAGTGTTGAGAATTATAAGAGGTGTCACAACTCAAGTAACATCAGTGGTATCACAGGACTCCAGGGAACAGCTGAACCTGGGGCAGATGAGACGCATATTCAGCTCAGAGCCGTGTTAGCGAGCAGTGTGTGTGTGTGTGTGTGTGTGTGTGTTGGAGAGTAGCCATCAGAGGAGGTATTACAGCTTACCCTCGTCGTCTGAGTGTCTGTAGGTTAGGATGTTAAATGAACGCATTAGAGTGGGTTACACAACGCTGAAAGGGCTGCTGCTCCGCTCTCTAATGCTACTGCTACACTACGCTAATGGCCACTCAGAGACTGACACAACCTGCACAGCTGCTCTATGTGCTCTTAGCCTATAGCTCCCACAAGGCATGTTTAAAAACCTTGCCAAGCTCATTGATGAGATGGAGGAAATGGATTAAAAAAAGTTTTACTGCTGTTTGTTTGTGTTTAGAAGCATAATATGAGTCCCGGGGTGACACTCTCACTCTGAGTGTGTATTTGTGTGTGTGTGTGTGTGTGTGTGTGTGTGTGTGTGTGTGTGTGTTTGCACTTAACTGCTCCATAGTCCTAGTCACGCTGCTGAAGCTCTGGGGAACTTTGTGTGTGTGCTTGTCAGTGTGTCTATTTGTGTATACTGTATGTGTGTGTGTCTATTTCTGTGTGTGTGTGTGTCTACTTCACTGCTCGCCACTTCCTACTTGAGGGGAGATACTGCACAAGAGATGAAGAGCTGCGGATGTGTTTGTGGCAGATATGTGTGTGTGTGTGTGTGTGTGTGTGAGTGTCTCAGTGTGTGTGTGTGTGTGTGTGTGTATGCGTGTGTGAGTGTGCGTGCGTATGCCTAATTGGAGGGGAAAGGCAATGTTCTATTATTGCTCAGCGGAGTCTGTGGTGGCCTGACAGTAGGCCACGGGGTCCTGTGTGATCTCTGTGTGAAGACAATGTGGCTTCATTACCACTGCGCTGTGGCAGAGCCCCTGTGTGTGTGTGTGTGTGTGTGTGTGTGTGCGCGTGCGTGTGTATGTGTGCTGGGCTGACAGTAGGACTGCTATAGGGCAGAAGGTCCTCTATGACTCCGTGACTGGGTGGGTGTAGGGACCTAATGCACTCTGTGAAAGCGGCGATGTTGGTTGACCATGGCTGGCAGGCAGGGGAGGGCTGACAGCTCGAGTGCTGTGGGCCACTTGGGTCAGGGTGACCGAGTGGCCTTTTCCCTCCCACTGCCTCAGAGAGCACTGACCTCCAATGTGAAGTATGACACTTTGTGGGGTTGTGAGCTGTGCTACGCTACGCTATGCTACGATACGCGTTGACTGGGTGCCCCAGGGATGCTCTGCTCTGCTGGTGAACAACATCAGCTACACAGGAGCTCACCGAACAGCTGAGAGTGGTTCTGTTCACTAATGATTGCTAATGAAATGTATTTTAGATTGTTGTTATTGCACGGGATGTTTTATCATATCCTTCGGAAATGTTTAATTGAGTTTTTATTACATAATATTGTATTGTATATGTACCATTATCAAGACTCAAAGACTTAGAGAAAAGTGTTGTGTTGATGTTGTGTGATGCAGGTGTGTTGTGTTGTGTTGTGTTGCACTGTGTTGCGTTGCATACTGTTGTGTTGTGTTTTATTGTGTTGTGTTGCACTGTTTTGCGTTGCGTTGCATACTGTTGTGTTATATTTTGTTATGTATGATGCAGTTGGTGCGTCGTGGCGTGGCGTGGACTGGCGTGGCGTGGCGTGGCGTGGCGTGGCGTGGACTGGCGTGGCGTGGACTGGTGTGGCGTGGCGTGGCGTGGCGTGGCGTGGCGTGGCGTGGCGTGTCGTGGTGTGCCGTGTCGTGTCGTCGTGCCGTGCCGTGCCGTGTTGTGTTGTGTGGTGTGTTATGGTGTGTCGTGTCATGTTGTGTACTCTTGTTGTTGTGTTGTGCTGCATTGCATTGCGTTTTGTGATATTCAGCAGTGATGTGTGATGGAGTTGTTATCTTGTGTTGTGGTGTGTTGCGTTGCATTGTGTTGCGTTGTGTTTTGCTGTTGTGTTCAGCGATGCTTGCGTTGTGCACAACGGTGAGGCTTGTTAGTCTACCTGTCAGCACCTCAATCAGCTGCCTGCTGAACTTTGCGTGCCGCTCCGGTACACAAACTCCAAACAGAACTCCTGTGCGCTGGAGATAAATAAGTAAACTGGCCTGTCTTTGAAACGTCGGCCCGCAGCGAAAGGGATCAGAGGCAGGCACAGTGGGGCGGGCATCCACCTGGCACATGCCAGGGAAGAGTGAAGCACTTGCTCTCTTACCCCCCCCCCCCAAACACACACACACACACACACACACAGACATACACATCTAGCTGACTGGGGTGCTGCTGTTGGCAGGCTCTCTGTAATAAGGTCTGACAGCGGCATTTCTCTTCCAGCCTGCCAAACCTGATTCTCTTCTTGACAACTGGATGTCTCTCTTTCTCTCTCTCTGTATCTCCTTCTTTCTCTACATTCTCTTCCTGGCAACCAGATGTCTCTCTCTCTGTCTCTCTGCATTTCTCTCTGTCTCCATTTTCTCTATCTCTATCAGCATCCCGTCAGCTCTCAGAAGCACGTGCCATGTCACTCAGCTTCTCCCGGCTTTGACCCCCCCCCATATCTGTCCTTCTCTGTCCACCGCCTCTCATCCTCTCTTTTTTAAACCCCACTCACCGTCCACCTCATCCTCTCATGTCCTTGACCTCACCTTCAGCATAGCAGAGCCATCACTGTCCCTTTCTCCCCTTTCCTCCCCCCTTTTAACAGTACCCTCCACCTCACACAACTTCTCATGTCCTTGACCTCCTCATCCTCTCTCCTCCTCATCCATCTCTTTCTCTGCCCACCCCCCCGTGAGCACGCCACTGAGCACGCTCTGTGTGTCCTTGAGTGCGCTGATCACCTGGATGCAGGCGCGTGCATTCGATAATGCGGCAGGCGAAGCGCGATTGGCAATTAAAGGCATAATTACTCGGGGGGTCTTTTAGAGTCGTGCGAATAATTGGATTTTATAGAGGCTGTGTACTCCTCGCAGGTCGTCGTGACTTATTCACTATAATTATGATGGCAGAGTGGGACAAAACCATCAGCTCGCATCGTGTTGCAGAGAGGATGTGTCTACTGTGAAAGAACTCATGTGTGTGGGTGTGTGTGTCTGTTTGTGTGTGTGTGTGTTTGTGTACATATGTATGTGTGTGCTTGTGTGTGTGAGTGTATGTACATATGTATGTGTGTGTGTGGGTGTGTGTTTGTGTGCTTGTGTGAGTGCTTGTGTGTGTGTGTGTGTGTGTATGTGTGTGTTTGTGTGCTTGTGTGTGTGTGTGTGTGGGCTAGCATGCCTAGCAAGTTGTAGGTTCAATTCCTGCCATCCACCATTGTGCCCTTGAGCAAGGCACTTAACCAAGTTGCTCTGGGGAGAATGGCCCTTGTAATATAACTGACATATGTAAGCTCGCTTTGGATAAAAAGCATCTGCTAAATGAATAAATGTAATGTTAAAGATGCACGCTGTCACTCTGCTTATTTCTGTGGGTGGAGACACCATGCCCCTAGCTTGGAGATTGGCCACGAATAATGTAATGGCCCAACTCGAGGGGCGCCACCAAGCGTGCATTTGAAAAATCTCACTGCACGCAATTAGATAGCACAATACGACCAACGTTTACCGACTGATTCCGGACTTTGACGCAATTGGATAACACTACGACTGTCATCTGTTTAGCTCACCTCTGGCCCACCTATATCAGATACACTGATGTGATTGGCTCCCCGCATACAAGTGGCAAAAGTAATGTGCATCATTACTCATTGCCAGAGTGTCTCGCTGAGACAATTCAAATTGTGCTCTTGCAAGAACTCTGGATTTTTCAGGGTACCATGCCCCAGCAATAGCACATCATTATAATGCTGACATTTAGACTAATTTCTGAAAATTTCTGAAATGTATATAGTTCTTAGTGTTAATAACTACTGTACGCCCGCACACTGACTGAGAGAGAGACACACAAACACAAACACATTCTTCTGTAATTCTTCACACACACACACACACACACACACACACACACACACACACACACACACGTTTACCCACATATGAAACAGAGATCCTTCATTTTCAGGAATGATCAAGGAAAGGATCAAGGATTTTAACATGGATTTCACTAGTTCACATTCCGTAATTTGCAAACAGATATAATAGCATAATAGAAAAGCATGTTTGGCGAAGTCTCTGGCCAGGGTCCTGAAGTGATTTGCGGGATCGTGCAGGAGTCAACTGTGCAGGCAGGAGTCGTGCAGGATTCCGCAATACACCCCCTTATTCTTGAACTATGGAAGGCGGGAGGCGGTGGGTTGCAAGCGGAGTGACGCCGATGCTGCAACTTCGGCAGATAGAGGCAGACTGCGAATAAATAACCTGTCTGATTGAAGGAGGCGTGGCAAACTCCGTCATGCTCCTCCCAAACTTCCGTTTGTAAACGCCATTTCATTTTTGTGAAATTAACGGCCAGTTAAGTGGTTCTGCATACCTATGCTGTTGATTAGATTAAAAAGTGTGTGTGTGTGCGTGTGTGTGTGTGTGTGTGTGTGTGTGTGTGTGTGTGTGTACAGTACAGGCCAAAAGTTTGGAGCCACCTTCTCATTTCAATGCATTTTCTTTATTTTCATGACTATTTACATTGTAGATTCTCACCGAAGGCATAAAAACTATGAATGAATGCAAAGTTATTTGGCCCACAGATGAATATTTGTCAAGTTATAGCTTGCTGAATATGGTATTAAATTAAAAAAAATAGCAACTTTGAAGAAACTAGAATATAAGACATGTTTTCAGTTATTTCACACTTTTTTTTTAAGTACATAATTCCACATGTGTTCATTACAGTTTTTTTCAATCGCTAACAAGTGCTTACCCATACTTCAGATACTATTTCTAAACTCTTAACACAGACTCACACCTACAAAACACAATTGGCCAAATGGATAATTTTCTTCTCAAAAACATATTTTGTTAAATATATACTAACTCTTCATTTCAAAATAGAACACATATTTCTCTGCACACACTAACTTTACCAAAACACTGGAAATCTGACTGGAAATTATTATGTCAAAGAATAACACTTGTTTTCACTTCACAAGGTACATGCAGTCAATCAAAGTACATCAGGTTTCAAAATACTGGCTATTGTTGACATTACAAAAACTGCATAGACTGTTATGTTTCAGTTTGACAGGTACATGTATTTGCATGCAAAACATGCAATCCACCGTTTTTACACTGAATTTCTTGGTTGGGAACTGTATGTCCACATGTAATGTTCACATTCAAATGCATTCCAGTAAAAAGCTAATCAGTTTTTTCCCTTTACTGTTTACTACAGGAGGTACAGTAGAAATACTGTTTACAGTATGATAGAACAGAAAAAGTTTTACAGTATTGCTTGCAGTGAACAAAATATCCATGAAACACACAAGAGCATTCTGAACAAAAAAACAACAGCAAAAAGCCCAGATAAAAAAAAAAAAAACCCACAAAATTACTGTATCTAATTTCTGCGATCTTCAGGGTTAGGCCATATGTTTTCATCAACATCGCATTGATTACATGGTCAATGATAGTGGCACAAATTTCATCACTGACAACCGTTCTTGCAGCCTTTGGAATGCCACCACCACACATTCTTACACCTCTACCTTGCCCTCTCCTTGGGCCTGCTCTTCTCCCTGACCCTGCTCCTCTCACTGCATCTCTCACTGGGCCTGCTCTTCTCACTGCATCTCTCACTGGGCCTGCTCTTCTCCTTACTCTTCCTCGTCCAGACATTACAGCGTTTGTCTTTTTCTGTTTCTATTTCCAAAAACATCACTCCTCAAAGTCCTCCTTTTGCTGTATAAGTGTCAATGTAATAGAAAAAATAACCCCTGCCACTGAGTCTAAGCCAGACTGGAATCAGCTGTGGTTGGCCCAATTTACCCAATATAAATCAGTTGTGTGTCAATTATTCAATTTTTTGTTTATTATCAGCTGAAATATATTATTTTTGAACTGGTATCATTGCAGAAGCAGAGGTTTTTATACTGTATCTAAGGTTTGGAATATTGTTTTTGCTATTGTGGGATGTTGTGTGTTAACATTTGTAAATACTACAAAAACAATCCATAATTTTGTTGGGAGGTACAGCTTGTCTGTTAAGAAAATGTAAGCATTGTGGAAATGTGTTCACTGACTGCATATCGTGTGAAAACGACATGAAATGTGTGAATGGTATGGCCACAAAAGACTGATGCTGTGCTAATTGTGTTTAGAGTTTTGAAAATGTGACCACTGGTTGGACAATTGCTTGTTAGCGACTGAAAAAAACTGTAATAGTTTTGATGAATTTACAATGTAAATAGTCATGAAAATAAAGGAAACGCATTGAATGAGAAGGTGTGTCCAAACTTTTGGCCTGTACTGTAAATGTGTATGTGAGTGTATTTGTGTTTGAAAGATTGTGTGTGTGTGTGTGTGTGTGTGTGTGCTGGTGCATGTATAGTTTCAGGGTAGCTGAAGATGAACACACATTACCACTACGTTTAACAATACACACTTTAAGCGCATTTTAAGCACTCTGTGTTACATACCTATCGTAAACGTGCTAATTACCAACCATTTTGTTAGAAAATTCTAAAATAACGATGTTTTTTAATACTTCAAAATAACATTTGCTAAATGAACCTTGAATTTTTCAGTAGCCATAAGCATGTAGATTTGAACAAAATCTAGTTTAGTTCTTACCGGGGCTTTTACTGCCTGAAATATCCGATTTTGTTTACCACGCTCCGAGTTTAGTGCTGGGCTGGTGGGTACTTATTCCCAACCTTTCTCACGGCACATCAACGGTTAGCCCGAGAATTCTCGTCATCGCAATTCAAAATTCTACTGGACCTCCAAGCGGATTTGTAAATGCAGCCTTACAACACTGTTTACAGCTCTTTGAGTCACGGTAAAATGTCATTTTTGGTAAATAGCTAATTTAGATAAAAGTATGGTGTGGGTGCCTGCGTTTCTTTAGGAATCCGCCGTCTTGGTTTGTATAGAAATTAATATTAAGTGACACATACACGTAAGAGGTTGGACATACGTGACGGTTGGTAATATGTGACGTTCCTATAATAGCACCCCGGTGTTTCGGTCTCATAAATTCCCTGTTGATTAGACTGCTTGAGCCTGCGCTGCACTGAGAGTGGCTGACTTGCAGCCCAGTCGTGAGGGAGTGAGTCCATCACTGACAGATGGCTGTATGTAAGCTTGTGAGCGCCCAGGAGAAGTTAACTGCGTTCAAACTGCGTTTGATCAGGGACAGCAGTATGGGCTAGCACTGTCTGCCAAAGCATGGCCGGCCATTTGGGCTGATGGCAGGAGATGTGTGTGTGTGTGTGTGTGTGTGTGTGTGTGTGTGTGTGTGTGTGTGTGTGTGTGTGTGTCTGTGTGTGTGTGTGTGTTTGTGAGTGTGTGTGTGTGTGTGTGTGTGTGTGTGTGTATGTGTGTGTGTGTGTGTGTGTGTGTGTCTGTGTGTGAGTGTGTGTGTCTGAGTGTGTGTGTATATATGTGTGTGTGAGAGAGAGATATTCCAGATTTCTCTTCTGACGTGAAGATGATCATCAAATCATCAAATCATCATCTAAACACTATGACACCCATATGAAGAGAGAGAGAGAGTATCATTACATTTGGTATTAATCACATACTATTACTATATTACAGTTTGAGTGTTGGTTCACTCTTGACCCAGATAACATATAAATAAAAAACATATGCATGCAGTTATGCATACAAAAATGCTGTGTGTGTGTGTATGTGTGTGTGTGTGTGCGTGTGTGTGTGTGTATGTGTGTGTGTGTGAGAGAGAGAGAGAGAGAGTGTGGTGTTTGTGAGTGTCTATCATTCATTCTGTATCTCTAACAGTATAAGTCCACGCCACCCACTCTCTTGTCACCAGCTGGACCAAGGGAGGCCGAAATGCCCTGTCAAAACCTGTTCTTCCTGTCCGCCTCAACATTGCACCATGGTGACAGCGTCCAGCTTCAGGGGAGAGAAAGAGAGAGAGGGTGGAGAAGAGAAAGGGAGAGAGTGGAGGAGAAAGAGAGTGAGAGAGAGGGTGAAGGAGAGAGAGACAGAGTGGAGGAGGGGAGAAAGAGAGAGGAGGAGGGAGAACGAGAGGAGGAGGGGAGAAAGTGAGAGAGGGTGGAGGGGAGAATGAGAGAGTGTAAGAGGCGAGAGAGAGGATGAGGTAGAAAGAGAGGAGGAGAAATTGAGAGAAAGAGAGAGCGAGAGAGAGGGTGGAGGATGGAGAAAGAGAGGAGGAGGGGAGAAAGAGAGTGAGAGAGGGTAGAGGAAGGGAGAATGAGAGGGTGGAGGAGGCTAGAGAGAGGGAGAGAGAGGATGAGGTAGAAAGAGAGGAGGAGAAATCGAGAAAAAGAGAGAGAAGGTAGAGGGTAGAAGAGGGGAGAGAGAGAAAGGAAGAAGGGAAAGAAAGAGGGAGGAAGAAAGGAAATGATACAGAGATAGAGGAGGGGCAGGATAGATGAAGCAGTCCATTCTGACAGACCAGTATCTGACGTTGACGCTCATATGGCTCATATGAGTAGAAGGTGTCATGGCGGTCTGCGTTGAGCTAAAAGACTAAGAGACACTAATGGGTGGCCGTGACATTAGCCTTTTAGAGATGCCAGCGGGCATGACGTTTCACACATCTCCAAGCTGAACACTGGCACACTGGACATGACAGAAAGATATGCCAGCTAGATGCCAACTCTAATTAACGCCACTCCGGATTGGCTTGGCAAGGCTGGCACAGGGACTGAAAATAGCTCTGATGGTTAGTGGAGAGATTCAGTGCCTTTCCCTGCTGTAATGCTCTGGTGTGCTCCAATGGGGGGTTGTACTGAAGAGGGTGGAGAGGAGAGGAGAGGGATTATGTGTTGTACAGCAGAGCTGCAGAGAGATAATGAAGTTATCAGGAAAGACTCGACTGAGTGGAGAAATTAATTTAGAGACGTAGTCAACAGGACAGACTCGTTTGAGTCAGTGAAATTATTTTTTCAACAGCCGACACCTGAGTAGTCATTTCATAACAGGCCCATGGCCCTTTGGTTTTTACAGCAGTCTGGATCTCAGCATCTCATAGTCCAGTGTGGATGTTCAATGTAATGTTTAGCTCCATCTCTTAGTCCAGTGTGGATGTTCAATGTGATGTTTAGCTCCATCTCTTAGTCCAGTGTAGATGTTCTATGTGGATGTGTTTCGCTCTAGTGTTTGGATGTCTTATGTGGATGTGCAGGTCTTGGCTCCATCTCTGAGTCTAGTTTGCGGATGTTTTATGTGGTTGTGCAGGTCTTGGCTCCATCTCTGAGTCTAGTTTGCGGATGCCTTATGTGGATGTGCAGGTCTTGGCTCCATCTCTGAGTCTAGTTTGCGGATGCCTTATGTGCAGGCCCGGAGTGGGTAATCGGGAGAATCGGGAGAATTCCCGGTGGGCTGCTTCACTTTTGGGCCGGTCGAGGGATTGGAGAAAAATATTGGCATTTGTCACGTTAATCTATCTTCTCTTAAAGTTGGCTACACACGTTCGCATTCTATGCCTAACACCGCAGCCTCTGCATGGGTTGTTCTCCCCTCCCAAGAAGAGTTCATTGGTTGGGTCCATATAGCCCGTCTTTCCTAAAAAGTTTTCTCAGATACCAGCCGGGCCGGCCCTACCGTAGGTATAAGCGTCAGGGAGGATGGATGGTAGAAAGATGCCATGAGGGACTGAAAAGGCCAGGTAAAAAAGACGAAAAGTATTGGAGGGAAATGCTGCCAAATGTGCCATGCGTCCATTTTTTTTTGAAGAGGACAGACATAAGTGGCAACTGGTAAAGAGAGATAGCCATGATTATAACGGCGTAATTGGGCTAATAACCTACTGGATGTTGTAGCGTTGTCAACCTATTCGCAAGTAACATATTAAATGAATTAAAATATTAGCATTTTGGTATCATCCAATATGGCTATTCATAGACTATGCAAATATTATGCAAATATTGATAACAAAACTCAAGCTTGATCTGTGTATGCAGTAGCCTATAGGCCTAAAAACAAAAGTAGCCTGAGCAGCAGATCAGCCAGTCCCCCACTGAAAATGATGAGCCCGAAATTAACTATGACTATAGGGACAAGTAGAAAGGATAATAGAGTTAACCATATGAATTAAAGTTATTTTATGGAAGAAAGAACAGTAGGCTATGACAGCAGTAGGCTACATGATCAACCTATATGGCTTGTTTGCTCAGAAGTGGGCGTAGTAAAGGAGCAAATCACCAAACAACAACATGATAGCTGACCCATGTAGAAAAAAACATAAACAATACAGTAGTTCAATATGCCTCTTAGTGGAATTGTGGGATACATTTCAAATGCTTTATTTCTTCCTTCCTGTTTTTGTTATCAACCTATCTTTGTGGAATAGTGGAATATTAGCCTATAATAAAAACTACAGGATGGTAAGAGCTGAAATGTTGCCTTATTTATCCAATTTCCACCACCACTAAAAAAGTGGGCCGGTCTTGGGCCTGAAACTCCCGGGCTGAAAAGTGGCCCCACTCCGGCCCTGCTTATGTGGATGTGCAGGTCTTGGCTCCATCTCTGAGTCTAGTTTGCGGATGTCTTATGTGGATGTGCAGGTCTTGGCTCCATCTCTGAGTCTAGTTTGCGGATGCCTTATGTGGATGTGGATGTGTTTCGCTCCATCTCTTATTCATGAAGCTGATATACCCTCCCAGCTTCTGCTTATGGAGTCCCACCGGCACTCCGTGATCTGAGCCATGGCTGTGGGATTTGAAGGATTCATTGTCCTCCATGTAGCAATGTGTGTATGTATGTGTGTGTGTGTGTGTGTGTGTGTATATGTGTGTGTGTGTATGTGTGTGTGTGTGTGCAGGGTGCGATTTGTAGGGGGGGATGGTGAGGATTTCCCCACCTCTGGTATTCCTATCCCTACCTCTGCTAAATTATTTTTATCGTCGGGGGGGACAACATTTATCCCCCTCTGCCCCTCATATTGATTAATGCTACTTCATATAAGTAAAGCGCTGCAACGTGAGAACAATCTAGTAGGCTAGCCTACATAATAATCTGACATCAGAAACGCACCGTCACCGTCAGCACTGATGCTGCTGACACAGTGGCTGCGTGATAACTTAATTTGGCCTTGATCGTGCAGGACATTTCAGAATGTCGAGTGTGTAATCCATCATAAATGGCTAGGTTCAATGGACAAGTTATCTGGACAAATGAAAGAAAACGAGAAGGATTCAGTGAAGCATAATAATGTTTTAGAACCTTCAAAATTAGAAAACTGATGCAACTGAGATGGAGGACAACTGCACGTAGAGTAGAACGTAGGCCTATTTTCCGAAGGAACTTACATTAAATGAGGAGATATTTGCTGAATGTCACAAAAAGTGTTACAGAAATTGCTTGGCATCGCTTATTCAATGGCTCTCTACCGAAACACCTGGAGGACGAACGAGAAGCACTCGTTTGATAAATCAGCCAGTAGTAGACAAATAACTTTTAGAAATAATCTGTAGGCCTACTGCAAAAACGAATGTTTCTGGACAGCTGCAAGAAATAGCGTCATGGTCTTTATGTTCTGGTTGGTAAATTATTTTCATAAAACTTCAAGTTGCCCTATAACTTTACTCTCCAAACTCTTCACTGCACTGTAGGCAATTAACTGACAGTATGATAGGCTATTTATTTTCTGTAGGCTACAATAAACACATTTATTTTTTCAACTTTTGCAATATTACGCACTTGGCTTCTGAACGCAAATCAGCAGGAGAGAGAATGCACGTAGCCTACGCAGCGTGTAGCGCAATGTGTAGGCTATTTGGTTACCAACTAACACTGTTAGCCAATTCACTAACTTAAGACTTCAGTGCCATCATATACAACGTTTTTTTACACAACAAATACAGAAAGGATGGAGGCAGCAAAAGTAGAGAAGTCATTTCAGATGGGGCAAGAACAAGGTGAATTTGTATGCTTGTCAAAACGTAGTCCTACCCTGCATTAGAGGAGCTGATACATCATACCAAGCACACTCGCTGTTTAGTCATACACCACGGTAAACTAAAACTAAAATGTTACAAAGGTGGCAAAAATAATATAGGGTATTATTAGCCATGACATTACTAGGCTATGAATCGTTCGTTATTTTTTTTTTTTTTGGGGGGTGGGGGGGGTTTACAAACTTATTGAAAATCATCCCCCCCTCTGTTTTTTACACAAATCGCACCCTGTGTGTGTGTGTGTATATGTGTGTGTGTGTGTGTGTGCATGCCTGCGTGCGTGCCTCTATGTGTGTATATGTGTGTGTGTGTGTGTGCATGTATATGTATGTGTGTGTGTGTGTGTATATTTGTATGTGTGTGTGCGTGCGTGCCTGTTCGTGTGTATGTGTGACTTTATGTGTGTGTGTGTGTGTGGCTCTGCCTTTTTAATATGGAACTTTCCTCTCCCCCTGTATTGATTGGCTGCGGGAGGTCCCTGGGTGATTGGGGCCAGCAGGCTGATTTGGAGCTCAGTGTTTGGGTCCCGTCTGCGGGATTTCAGGCACTCAGGACTCTCATCGATAATGGGCAGCAGCAGCAGCAGCGGACTCACCGGTGGCTAGGGGAGATAAACCCCATATTGAGTGCTCACGTCTGGAAGGGGGCTGCCATCGATTGAGCAAGCAGCAAATTCCCGACCCTCAGGCCCTTTTGACTAATCAATATGCACCCCCTGACACACACACACAC
>NW_027468689.1:13877725-13880225 GCF_046254945.1 Alosa pseudoharengus | reverse complement strand
CGCTGAACGCACCTCAGGTTCTGATCTGGCTCTCAGTTGACCCAGATTAAGATATTTCTGCTCTCTATGTTTGCATGTGAGAGAGAGACTGTACGTTTTTCTGTACGATTAAGTATTTTCTTCAGTCAATTAGTCTCGGACTAATCTTAATCCAGGACCAGGAAACTGGCCCTAAGTGTCTAACACTATAGCAGCTAGATTGTGAATAAAACATAAGATAAGATAAAAAAAAATGAGCTGAACGTACTAAAATTCAAATCAGGTAAAACAAAGATTTGCTGAGAAAACATCATATTAATTTCCCCAAAAGAAATGATGGTACCGTTTCCTGAATTTATTATTATCAGCACAGAGAATACAATGTTACCTGAAGTGGGAATCCAAAGCTACAGACATAAATGAATGTATGAATATATGTTATTATAAAATATACGTTCAGATGTTATTATAAACTGTCCATTTATATGTTATTATAAAGTGTACAGTGTGTCATTATAAAGTGTACATTGTGTTATCATAACATATACATTGTGCCATTACAAAGTGTACATTGTGCTATTATATCGTGTACATTGTGTCATTATAAAGTTGAGGTTGCAACAAAGTGTACATTGTACAAAATGTGTACATTGTGTCATTATAAAGTATACATTCATGTGTTATTATACGTTATTACATATGTTATATACAGCACTGCAGATCAGCGATGCCTGAATGTATGAATGTTTTTGTAGCGAAGACAGCAGTCACCCCACTTGGTCTCAAATGCGGGTCTCCGGGGCAGTAAACCCGCAGCCTGACTGCAATGCCAAAGACCCTTTGAGAGAGCATACTCAACCATAGTGACAGTGTTAGAAAGTATACATTCATATCTTACATATAACACATATTCAGCACTGCAGAGCAGCGATGCCTGAGTACAAGTCTGAGTGATAAGGGAGGCTATGTCGAGTGAATAGCGATAACTCTCACATATGCACCGGTCCAGCAGACCCTTTAATAAGTAATGCCCTAACACTGAGCCCATGTAATGCTACCTACCCACACACAGCTTTGCTCTTAGAGGTCAGTGACCCCTACTCATACCTCTGCATATTTCAGTTGGCCAATGGTACGAGCTAGACAGATGGCGTATGAATGGTGTATTTCAACATGGGTATTTTCTTGCATACAAATAACATATGCATAATCCAGACCTATACCACAAACACACAGCACAAACCTGACATGCATATAACACCTCATATCTCTATTCTGCACGGTGGGTATTTAGTGTGTATGTGTGTGTGCGAGTGTGTGTGTGTGGGAATTTACCAGAGGTGGCATAACCACCTCTGAGGACAGGTATTTATTTAATCTGCTCTCTTGGTGGCGTTCTGTAGTATAATGCTTGCCCATTTGTCTTATTTTCATTTTAAAAGCTGTGCGGCTTTGCCTAAGCCTGTAATGAATGGATGTTGACTCTCACTCAGTTGATTAGTTCAGTGAAACACACACACTTCACATATCCAGAGGTTAAATGTACGTGTGTGTGTGTGTGTGTGTGTGTGTGAGTGAGTGTTAAAGGTGTTTTCTGAGCTATTACCCCTCCGCTGCGCAGCTGCATGTAAATGAGCTCACCGTGCCGCCTCTGGTCTGACAGGTGCTTCGTCTGTTTCCGTTTCCCCTCCTGAGGCACACACACTCACACACACACACACACACACCCCCACACACACACACACCTTTACCTCCGCAGGTGTGTGAGTTCACCTCCACATCCACTGTATCCACCACTAATCGTTTAAATAATAACCGCAGAGAATTAACACATCCCCTTCACACAATCATAGAAAAAGTCTACCCCCCCCCCCCCCACACACACACACACTCTCTACCACAGATTGCCTCTGAACAGATTAGTGTGAAGGTGTACTTGTTGTGGCCTGTGAAGTGTGTGTGTGAGGGGGGGGGGGGTGTTTGTGTCAGAGATCTTAATGAACCGTGATGGTTGGATTCTGTGTGTTATGAAGACGGATAGCTCATTTTAACGCTGCCACGTGGAGATCACAGGTCTTAATGTGATCTACGACTCACATTGTGTGGGAGTAGGCCTGGCCTAGTTTATTTATTTCTTTCTTTGTTTTTGTTATTGTTGTATTTTTCAGTTTGACATTTCTTTTGCGACCCTGGAAAATCTATATCCATTACTGACGCTAATGACCATAGCCTTTAGGGAGGAACCTGGCCAACTGCTTCCTCCTCTTATTCTTTTCAGGTTAATTCAGTCACGGAGTCCAGGTCCACCTCAGTGAACATGCAGAGACAGAACGCCCGATCACAATGCTTTTTACACACACACACACACACACACACACACACACACACACACACACACACACACACACACACACACACACACACACTCAGTACACAGCACACACACACACACACACACATTCAGTACACAACACACACACACACACACACACACACACACACACACACACACACACTCAGT
>NW_027468689.1:13790225-13870225 GCF_046254945.1 Alosa pseudoharengus | reverse complement strand
CTAGCATATCATTATTAAACAATTCTAAATTAAGCTTATGCCATTTTACAATTGTCTACAGTTTCATATTGTTGAACCTGGCCTGCGCAATACAGTTTATCCATATCACACTGCATTATAGTGTCAGTGACCAATCGTCTTGCAGCAGTCAGCAGGAAGCATCAAAGATTAGTCACACGAGTCAACGAGTTTAGATAATGAATGCTTTTTTTAAATGGATATACACCGATTTCTGAAGCATTCAGACTGGACTCCTACACACTTAATGCATGCAAAATAAATTGTTATATTTCATTATAGGTAGTTTGTCTGTAAGATTTCATATTTCTTACTTAATATGGTTTTTAGGCCATTCTATGTAGTCTACTGACTAAATCCTGACATTTCACTTCTCTCTTTATTGTGATTTAATAAACTTCATAGATTTCAACCATATTTATTCGTTCTGGAGTTAACAATGAACTTCAATTAATGTAGGAAATGAATAGTGATTGTGTGGCCTATGAGAGAACTCCCAGTGATAGGCCTGATACCATCAAATGTTAGCCTATAGCAATGTGGTCAGGATACACTGGTATACCGTGGTCTGCCTTACCGGTGACCGCGTCATGGTCCGCCTGATCACAGAATTTATAGTTTACCCACTTCTTTTTTTACCACTACACCCCTGACGACCATGTAGGGGCTGGCATAACTTTTTCTACGTTTGATTCAAAGGATGCAAAATACATAATTTGGTTATGGTGGAAAGTAGAATGGCCGCCACAAGGCGCTTTTGTGATGGAGTATCAAACTGTACAAGTGTACAAAGCTTAGGTGTATCCAGTGTAGGAGTGTACCAAGAGTTCCATGCGTTTATGAAAAAGTAAACATTTCACCTGAAATTTGTCACATATCACCTGGTCTAAAGACCCTGTACTTTTAAAATGAATTTTGCGATAAGACTCAATTTGCGTTGTTTTTAAACACATCTCTGTGTCCAGAATGGGACAACACAGTTTGTGTTGTTTTCAACACATTTGTTTTAAGAGTGTGTAACTTAGCTGAGTAATTTTCACTAAACATGATCTTACCACTCTAACTCAGTGTGTCTGTCAGTCAAAAAGATCTGTCCTAGAGTGTATGTCTGTCCTAATCACTGAAACATAATCCAGCAAATCCTGTGAAACCCCACCTTCCCCACTGACTGGCCTCAGGCAACACAGAAAAATACATACTGCAGTACAGGAGAACACATAGAAATACATACTGTAGTGGGGGAGAACACATAGAAATACATACTGTGGTACAGGAGAACACATAGAAATACATACTGCAGTACAGGAGAACACATAGAAATACATACTGCAGTGGGGGAGGATGCATAGAAATACATACTGTGGTATAGGAGGAGGATGCATAGAAATGTATTGTGTATCACAGGACATAGCATAGAAATACATAGCATAGCATAGGAGGAGGATGCATAGAAATGCATTGTATCACAGGACGTAGCATAGAGATACATAGTGTAGTATAGGAGTATGCATAGAGATACATAGTGTAGTGGAGGAGAATGCATAGAAATACATAGTGGAGGAGGGTGTATAGAAATACATAGTGCAGCACATAGAAATACTGTACATACTGTGGTGGAAGAGTCATTTAGGACACAAGAACAATATATACTATAAGAGAACGAATGAAAATATACTGTTGTAGAGGAAAATGCATAGAAATGCGTACTGCAGTAGAGAAGAATCCACAGAAACAGTACTGTGGTAGAGGGAGGACCCATGAAAATACATACTGTATTGAACACCTATACTCAATCTGAATACTGAAAATACTGGAGCCAAAAGAGACTATCCCAGCTGAGTAAGCAATGCTTAAGGAAAGGAACATTTTTCACAAGTTGTGGAGCAGATGGTTGTATGCTGCATGCATAGTCAACTATGACCACCTCAAACACAGATCTGAGGTGCCTTCAAATTTGACAAACTGTGGCCATTGTTCATGGCGAACATGTTTTCTCTGAACAGTTAAATTTGAACGATTTGGTGTATACATTCCATGATAATGGTAACACTTCGTCCAGCTCATGTCCAGCTCCACTGTATGTTCGCAGAGAACTACCTCCTCAGACTGTTTGCGAGTGTTCGCAAACGTTCACCAAAAAATCAAAAGAAACCTGATTGTAAACGATCGCCTATGTTTGTGAATTTGAGTGCACCTCTGGTTGGTTCCATTAGAAAATGCATGAGTTTAGTAAGTGGCTGTGTTAAGGCACCACCATTTTGGTTTGCTTTTCCGTGGCTCTGATTGTTTCCTGAGACAGATGGGGTCTGTGAGAGCACGGCCCAGACCTGTAATGTTCCTCAGAGGTCTCGTGTGAAATTAATCAGCTCCGTTAATGGCTCACCACCACGCCAGGACTCGTTCACTGCTGCAGGGGACCCCCAGAGGAAGATAGAACGTTTTCTCTAACACCCCCCCCCCCACACACACACACACACACACTCCCTCTGCACAAAGAGGTGAAGGCTGTGGGGGGAGTAGTGTAGACTGGTGTAAAGGACTTTGGTGGAAAAAATGGACTGGGAGAGGTTTGCTGAGGGTGGGAGTAGGGCCTCTGCTGAAGACTGATAGAGGGTTGGGGGAGCAGGGAGTGGGGGGTGGGGTGGACTCTGCTGAAGACTACTGAGAGTGTGTGTTGGGGGATGGTGGGGGCAGTAAGCTGTGCTGTACAGGGAGGAGGAGGGGGGGGGGTGCAGTGAGCAAGGTCTAAGCTGATGACTGTGAGAGGTGGGGGGTATAGTATTGCTGATCCTGGCCCTCCTCCCACCTCCCGCCTCCCTCTCTGACAGCACAGCAATAAACTCCAGGCCTGAGTCATAAGTTTTCCTGCGATTCCCAAGGCCACGGTGCTCCTGCAGTTCCTCTTTCAGGCCGACCTCAATCAGCAGGGGGCCCCAGCCAATCAGAACGCGCCCCACCTTCCCCACTGACTGGCCTCAGGCAACACAGAAAAATACATACTGCAGTACAGGAGAACACATAGAAATACATACTGTAGTGGGGGAGAACACATAGAAATACATACTGTGGTACAGGAGAACACATAGAAATACATACTGCAGTACAGGAGAACACATAGAAATACATACTGCAGTGGGGGAGGATGCATAGAAATACATACTGTGGTATAGGAGGAGGATGCATAGAAATGTATTGTGTATCACAGGACATAGCATAGAAATACATAGCATAGCATAGGAGGAGGATGCATAGAAATGCATTGTATCACAGGACGTAGCATAGAGATACATAGTGTAGTATAGGAGTATGCATAGAGATACATAGTGTAGTGGAGGAGAATGCATAGAAATACATAGTGGAGGAGGGTGTATAGAAATACATAGTGCAGCACATAGAAATACTGTACATACTGTGGTGGAAGAGTCATTTAGGACACAAGAACAATATATACTATAAGAGAACGAATGAAAATATACTGTTGTAGAGGAAAATGCATAGAAATGCGTACTGCAGTAGAGAAGAATCCACAGAAACAGTACTGTGGTAGAGGGAGGACCCATGAAAATACATACTGTATTGAACACCTATACTCAATCTCTGTAAATGCTCTGAAAAACAGTGTTAATCAACGCATAGAAAAATGGCATTCATGGAAACAAGAACTGAACATTCCATGTTACTGCTTTGTTTTCTCCCATGCAGATTGCACCAGATGCAAAGTGTCTGGTTTAAGGAGCTTGCGTTAAATTGCTCAGAAATGACTAGGTTTGTGCAGAACATTGTGTGCCTCTCTCTCTCACACACACATCATCATCATCATCATCATCATCATCAGTGAGTCTTAGGCCAGCATTCCATTCAGACACCACTCTTTTATTTCTACATTACTGGTCACATTACTGTGAGAACCCGCCCTCCCCACCACTTCATAAGGAAGACATGGGACAGCAGCCAAAACACAAACCCCCAAAAGCTTGTATATTGTGAGAGGTATTATTTTATCATTTCAATAAATATTATGTATGTAAAGGTGAAAGGAAACGTAATAGCTCAAGCTATCTGTGTTTAAAATGTGCTGTTGATCATCTCGTCTTGATAAAGAGTGTAGTTGTATTTAGGGATACAACTGAAACAATGTACAATGTACATTCAAGTTGGTTTCTGTACATCTGCGCCACTATTTGTATAGTTTATAATTCACATCCTATAGTCCTAGTTTATAATTCATCCTATAGTCCTATAGTTTATAATTGACATCCTATAGTCCTATAGTTTATAATTCATGTTGGTTTCTGTGCATCTGCATCTCTATTTGTCTGTGTCTGTGCAGGATACAGATGTGTGATCACATCCTATAGTTTATATACAGTAGTTTATTTACAGCGCACTGTGCACTCTTTATCCTTACTGATTTGTGCAAGCTGAATGTCATGGCAACGAATATCACACCACACACACACACACACACACACACAAACATACACACACAGACACACACACACACACATACACACACAAACATACACACACACACACACACACACACACACACACTGCGCATCTTCTGACTCCATAGTTTTCAAGCAGTGCCCTTGTCTGGACCAACTCACCCCGTCTCCCTAAATTCTGTCCCCCAAAACCAGCACCCTTCCCCTTGGATAACTCAACCCCTCTCCCTAAATCCTATCCTGAGCTGCACAATATTCTGTGTCAAGTGTCTGTGAGCACCACTGTGTCCTTGCTTGTGTGTGTGTGTGTGGGGGGGGTGGGGTGTTTGTGTGTGTGTGTGTGTGTGTGCGTGTGAGTGTGCATGTTTGTGTGTATATGTGTATGTGTATGTGTGTGTGTAAGAGAGAGAAAGAGAGAGAGAGAGTGTGGGTGCGCCTGTTCTAGGTTTGTGTCTCTCTGTGTCAACTGCTGTCCCCCCATGGGCCCAAATTGTGCCACTGAGACAAACACACACACACACACACACACACACACACACACACACACACACACACAGGCATGTTTTTTGTCCTCTTTGGCTGCTGTTTGCCCTTGTCTTGTGTCATTGCAGCTGTCAACTGTGTTTTTACACACTCCCATATTGTCATCCCTGTCCCCAATCTCCAACTCTTCTGCCAAGGCCTAGAGCTGTGGTGGTAGTGGTGGTGGTGGTCGTGGTGGTGTGTGTGTGTGTGTGTGTGTGTGTGTGTGTGTGTGCGTGTGTGTGTGTGTGTGTGTGTGTGTGTGTGTGTGTGTATGTGTTTGTGTACAAGCGTATGTGTGCAAGAGTGTGTGTGTGTGTGTGTGTAGCTGTGTGTGTGTTTGTTGTTTGTGTGTGTGGGTGTGTGTGTTTGTGTGTGTGAGAGAGAGAGTGTGTGTGTGAGAGAGAGAAAAAAAGAGAGAGAAAGAGTGTGTATCTGTGTGTGTGTGTGTGTGTGTGTGTGTGTGTGTGTGTGTGTGTGTGTGTGTGTGTGTGTGTGTGTTTGTGTGTATGTGTGTGTGTGTGTGTGTGTGTGTGTGTGTGTGTGTGTGTGTGTGTGTGTGTGAGTATGTGTATGTGTGTGAGAGAGAGAAAGTGTGTGACAGGGCCGCAGGGTCCCTGCAGCACCCAGCTGTTCTCTCACTGGGAGCCTGGATGTCCCTTTTATCATACTGCTCAAGGTGCAGAGCGCACTTCTAATCTAATATAGTTTTATGTCAAAATCAGCAATTTTGACCTCATTGTCCTCCATCTGCCCATTCAGAATGCACAGTCAAAAATAAAATAAATAAAAAAATTAAAAAATCTGAATCCTGGATCTTTAAAAATAAACTTAGTGTCCATACTGAATAATAAAAAATATAACAAACATCCCCCCCAAAAATCCTGCCAAACAATTTTTTCCTTTAAAAAATCCTGCTGATAAGCAATTCTTTGCTTCAGGATCCCAACAAGTAGAGGGGTATAATCAGATTTGCTGTTTTGTTCAAATATCAACCATGTTTTCTGCCAGTACGCTGGACCGGAGTGCCTCTTTAGGACCTTGCTGACTGTGAGGCCAAGTCTTGTGGTGTAGTGACCTCAGGGCCAGGGCAGGGCTACCTGTGGCAGGACCTCTGTTACTGCCCATCCAGTGCCTTCGGGTGCAGCTTCAGCACTGAATTAGATATGGACTTGGCTGCGTGACTGACTCTGAGCTCAATAATGTATGAAAGGGAAGCTCTGGGAGCACTCTGAGATTGCCCGGAGACCAGCAGGCTGGCTGGGGTAGTCATGGCATTTACTTCTCCGTTTTACCAGCACGGATATATGGCCTCCATCGTGACAAGCAAATACTTCTCCTAGCGGTGTGTTTTTAACTGGGCCACTTCAAAGCTCGGTGTGCAATTACAGCCATCTGTTGACAGTGTGGGTTCATGCCTCTTAAATGAAGTAATGAGTGGTCTTTTATGAGCTATGTGCATGCTGTCTCAGGACAATGTCACCTGTGTATCTTGGCTAGTGTGTGTTTTTGATTATATTTGCAATTTATGACGAACGGGACCATGGAAATCGTTTGACCATCATTAGAGGAGGTGGAGCGCATAACAAACCAGTCAGGCCATATAGCTAGCATGAGAGGACATCTGGTGGGTATGTAGGGTAATATGTGGGGTATTTAGTAGGGTAATTATAGAATTAAACCGTGTGTATGTAGCAGAGCATTTAGGATTAGTTGTAAGACCAGTCAGCACATTTGTAGATGTTACAAAAGATTCAGTGGAGAAACTACAATATATCAATGCCATGAAAGAGTCAGTTATACATTTTGAAACAAAGATTGTTATGCCATTTTATGCTATCAGTCAAAATGTAGGCCTACTGTGCTTGTTCCCATTCATTACCATTTCAAAAAAGGCTTACTAATGTTGATGGTTAATTAGCTGTAGTTTCTTTAATTATGGGGCTAGAGATGTTTTTTATTATTATTATTTTGTAACTTTAGTGGTCTTCTATCCAGAACCATTGACATTACCTTCAGTAGCCTATTAGAAGATTAATGCTTTACTGTCATACTTATCTCAGAGTTGTCATCTCATTTTTGCACACATTCACATATGCATTTGATGATTATGTGTTAAGGGGGCCGACCTTGGCCTGGAGTCTGAGCTGAGTGACCCTCAGCTGATGGCAGGGAGGGCCTAATAAGAGACTGGACTCAGTAAGACTGTTGAGTTGAGTTGTTTTCAAGAGCTTGGCTTTGGGTGATTTCTTTATGCTTTTGCTGACATCTTGTGGACATCTTGTAAGCACACACTACAGACGTGTGTGCACAATTTCTGACTGATGAAAATATTGTTATGAATGAGAATCACGGCACTGTGCTATCATGACAAAAAAGAGACATGATATAAGTTGCAGCAGTTATCTATGACTGACAGAAAATATCATTCAGATTTCTTTTTTTTCTGTTATTTTACTACAAAAACCATCAGAAGGCTAAAGTTGACCCACGTGACATCCTGTTGTCTGGTCAGTCATGTGAGCGCATGTGCGAACGTGACAAGAAGACCAGCAGCAGCAGCAGTAGGAGGAGCACTGGAAAAAACAAGGTAAGAACATTATGTCCTTTTATATTTAAACGTACATATGTATTATAAAAACATCATTCTATTAATCAGAAATGGATGTTGCGTATTTTGATTTATTTGTAAAAGTGTATCATTTTGTTTTGTCGAGTAAACGCTATAAAAGGATACTAGAAGTGAAAGTGATCTGATCCAAACAAAAACAAGAGTTGCGCCAGCCATTTGCTTGGTAAAAGACAGCTCGTTTAAAGTTTCTGCTTCACGATGAAAGTGTACAGGAAGTTAATCGTGCCTTGTAAACTCTGTTGGAGATCCATCGTCGATTGTTGTCAAACACTTTAACTGTCGATATGGGGTTTTAGCGAGCAAGCAAGCAAAGGCTACAGTGTTTTGTTATTATGTAACTTCAGCTAGCAGCTAGCTAACCTCAAGTCAAGTAACGAGCACCAAAGGTTGAAGTTATATCGAAATCTGCCTTTCCATTATCAACGGTTGTGATTTTCTGTTGCAAATCACTTACTGTCATGTTTAGAAGATTTTTAGTCTTTGTTCTCTGACAGATAATTACTCAGTGGGCGTTAACTAGCATTGTTAATTATGGTTAGCTATCTAGCTAACCAACGTGTTACGTCATGTTGCTTTTCTTTTTCGAGTTTACAGTTTTGCTGTAAACATAGTGACATGTTGGTTTACACATCTTTCTTTATTTTCAAGCATCAAGACACTAGCCTTTTGCACTTTCCGTGGAGCTTGAAGGCCAAGCTTCACCAGGATGGCAAGTGTAAGTATCCAAACCATTGCACACATAACTTAACTGACATTAATATGAGCTGAGTGCGTCGAGTCGACTTAATACATGTAACACCCCCACCATGTGTCCATATAGGTGCTGTGCCGAAGAGCTAGACTAGTGTCACAGATCTCCGGGATTCATGTTGCCCAGAGGGTGCCTCTCGCTAGAGCTTTCTCTGCTGCAGGGTCCTCAGGGTCAGACGAGCCCTATGTAGTTGTATCGTCACAAGATACAGGTGCGTGTGTGTGTAATGTTGATTTTCTCTTTATAAATATGTTTGTTCTGACTAAAAATGACACTGCCACATGTCAAAAGGTTGTAAGACAATGTGGTAGAAACATGGAATCAGATAAAGAAGCGTTTTCTTACATTTTTATGAAAAATGGCATGTCCAAAATTATCCATACCCTTTTAAAATAACCAGTGGAAACCACTTTATTTGCCATCACAACTCTCTAAATGGTTCTTATAATACCTATCAAGCCTCCCCATGTCTCCACAATGATTGTAGGCCGCACCTTTTTAGCAGTAATCCAGGTTTTGAGGCAGGAACAATTATTTGCCATCACTCTGGCCTTGTGCTCACTTTTTTTGACGGACTGAGGTCTGGAGTCTGGCTGGGCCACTCTAAAATGTTGATATTGTTCTCTGTTAACCATTTCTTGCCTTGTTTGGCTGTATGTTTTGGATCATTGTGTGGTTTAATGGTCCAATGCAGCCTATTGGGACCGGTCTCTCGGCAGACTGTCTGATCCTTTCCTCCAAAAATCGTAATGTAGCCCCTGCAATGGTTTTACTATTTACATTGAGAAGGTCACCAGGTCCCATTTTCTGAAAAACACCCAAAACTAATACATTTCTATAAGCACTTTGGCATGTGGCAGTGTAATTTTCAGCCAGAACAAACATATTGGTTAAGAGAAAATCAACATTAAATTAATATTTGCCAGGGGTATGAATACTTTTGTTCTTAACTATATATATTTAAGCAATAAACCGCGAGAGGCTGTTCTATCGTGAATATAGCACAGCTGAGGGGTGTACGTTGGGGTGTAAATACCAGTGCAAAGTTTTATACTTTTAAACTGTTAAGATGATTTGTCAGAGAGAAAAGAGTTGTTTAGATTCCTTCATGTCTTGTGTCCGCAGGACACAGAACTATCTGGCCCGATGAGCACATGGGACCATTTGGTCCACAGGACCAGCGTTTTCAGTTGCCAGGCAACGTAGGCTTTGCCTGTCACCTAGAGGGCACAGGGACCCAGCTGAAGGCCCCGGTCCATCGGACTGTCCCCGATGTCCTGTCCGCTCCGTCCAGCAGCGAGAGACACGAGTTTGTGCTGGCACAGTTTGTGTCCGAGTTTCAGGTAAGAATCAGGTTTGAATGTACCGTCACAGTAGGGAAATAATCGGAAAAATGGCTTAATCGGAACAAAAATGACACATATAACCACCTTGATTGGAACAGTTTGATCAGAATGACAAACTATCCATGTAAACCCTCCTAGTCAGGGGAGCGTTTTCCCGCAAACTAAGTTAGCAACTTTGTTGGTTGCAATGCAATTTCCCATTGCCAACCAACTAAGTTGGGTTTTGGGAAACACACCCCAGAATGGGAAAGCATTTAGTGATTATTCATGCTCTCGTTTGACCTGTGTTAGCACTGAGGTGCTCATTTATGTTTTTATGTTGTTGTTTGTCTGTGAAGGGAAAGGAAATTCCTCTGGTGGCCCAGAGAGTAAACCGAGCAGAACATTACTTTGACCATTCAAACATCGAGTGCTCAATGCACCCGTGCCCAGAGCTGCTAAAAAAAGGTTTGTCACAGAGTGCTCAGCTGTTACTGCAAACTGAAAAGTTCTCTTAAGAACAACAAATAATTTTCCTATGGAATATTAGTTAATCTATGAAAATAGGTATCTAAGAATCTGGTAAATTTGGTTTCCAAACATGTGTAATGAGTTAGGAACGCATGATTCATGAATGAAAAGTCCACACCTCATAGACGTGGGCTCTGAAACTGCCAAGTTGAAAACAATGCTTGAACAAGTATGATGCAATTCTTGAAACATGTTGTGCACTAGTCTACTACTAAGTGATTAGTATATTACTCTTACCAATGACAGTATTGAATTAAGGTGATGACAAACATAAACCTGCTATGTGTTAGATGATTATTCTTGTCATCCCATGGTTGTGTGTTGGTAAACTGGACAAGAGTGCTTGATCCATCAGATCCCCTCATTAGTCGTCCATTTTGTGCTTCCTGTGTCCAGATTTGGAGTTGTTTTTCCCAGCAGCCCCTGCTGGTAGTCTCACCATTGTCACGGTGACACAGAAGACCCTGGGAATGGAGGGCGAGGATTTGGACCTTGAGAGGCAAAGGCTCTTAGATAAGGTGGGCCAAGCAGACAGATATACATATTGGATGATACATGTGAAATACTGTATTGTAGTATTTACCATGATTGAGTACTGTAGTTATTTCGTATTACAACCCCAAATCAGAAAAAGTTGTGTAAAATGTGAATAAAACCAGAATTCAGTAATCTGCAAAATCTCCTAAACTCCTATTTAGCTGCAAAAAGGACACAGACAACATGTCAAATGTTGAAAATGACAAATTTTATGACTATATGACGATGTTCATTTTGAATTTGATACCACAATACGTTTCAAAGAAAAGTTGGGATGGGGGTGACAAAATGGTGGATAAGTTGTGTAATGATAAAGAAAACAAAAGGAGGAATGTTTCATAACTAATTAGGGTAACTGGCAACATGATTGGGTATGAAAAAGAGCATCCCAGAGAGGCAGTCTCTTACTGTAGAAGTAAAGATGTAGGGATATCCATCACTTTATGCAAACCTGTGTGGAAAAATGATGAAACCGTGTAATTTTAATACTTCTTAACATGGAATTGTGAAGTATTTGCAAAGTTCACCATCAACAGTACATCATATCATTAAATATTCAGAGAATCTAGCAAACAAGGGATAGAACTGAAAAACAATTGGATGGCCGTGGTCTTTTGGACATCAGATGGCACTGTATTAAAACCAGACCTGTTTCTGTAAAGAAAATCATTGTATGGGCTCAGGAAAATTTTTGATAACTGTTGTCTATGAACACAGTTTGATACTCAATTCAGAAATGCTAGTATAAACTTAACCATGCAACAGCCAAAATTGTATTTAGACATGATGCAGAAATACCACCGTCGTATCTCCACCGTATTAAGATGCAGAAATACCACTGTCTTATGAGTTTGTTTAAAATGGGCTGAGGTAAAATGGGAAAAGATTTCAAAATTTGAAATTCTTTTTGAAAATCATGGACTCACTGGGCTAAAGATGACATGCTACAATGACATGCCCAACCCTGGCACTCTCTCTCTCTCTCTCTCTCTCTCTCTCTCTCTCTCTCTCGTGCACGCTCTAAGCAGCGTTATTTTCATGAAATAATCAAAATATTCCTTTTCAACATTTGATATGTTGTCTATGTCATTTTTGCTGCTAAATATGGGTTATGAGATGTATATTATCACATTCTGTTTATTTGTATTTTACACAATGTCCAAACTTTTTTCTGATTTGGGGTTGCAGTCAATTTCCCTGTAATTAAGTTTGCCTTGTCCTAATTGTTTAGATGTTATGGTTGTACAGCTTGATAATACATCAACATATTTGATATGGCTAGTATGTGTCTTTGGTTTTTATTATTATTATTATTATTATTATTATGTATCATTAGTGCTGTGAAAATAATGTGTCTATGTACTGATTTGTGCTGTTTTACAGTTTGTTAGCGGTGCTAAAGAATTATGCTTCACTTTATGGAGAGGTGGATTCTGGGCGGACTTCATAAATCCCACTACAGGGCTAGCGGTAAGCATCATCGTCATGTTCTTGACATCAGAAACACTTGTGTTTGTGTTTGAATGTGTGTGCGATGTTCTCATTCTGACTTAATGTAGATTTATGTTCAGTTGTTGGTTAAATTTTGTATAAAGGCTAGATTCCCATGTGATGTATGTTTAAATTAAGTAAGGGATAATGAATTGTCAACCAGTCATTATCAGAAAATAGGTCCCGAGCCGTGTAATAAGTATTTTGAATTGACATGAAGTCATAGTTATTGCATGACTCAGTTGGAAGATTTTATGTAATTAATGGTTGGGATGAATGCTGTAATGCTATATGTAAAATGCTAAAAAGTCTGTGTCTTGCTTTTGTTGAGATTATAAAACAATTACCTTTTTCACTGCAGCCATTTTTGACACGAAATGTATGGCAGGCCCAGGTGTTACTAATGACATTAATTAAGGTTCTGATTTTGCTACAAACTGAACAGAGACTTCATTAAAGTACCAAAATGGCTGGTGTGAAAAAGGTCTATTTAAGCTTTCGTTGAGATAAGACGATGATTTAAGGTTCTTATCACTTCTCCCCTCTCTTCCCTGTCCCGTGGTCAGCACTTTGGCTACATCTCCAGCGACAGTGTCTTAAAGATGGAGGAGCCGGTGCGTCACCTGGGCTTCCGCATTGAGGACCTGGGCTCCTGCAAGGTCATCCGGCACGTCTTTAAGGGCACGCAGGCCTTCACAGGGACACTCTTCACTAACGCGCCCTCTAACAGCCACATCATGGAGAGGCTCCAGGGACACCCGAATGCATTTGAGAAAGCGGACATTTAAGCTTTCCATGCTCCAGTGAAGCATACAGACACACACACACACACACACACATATATATACATACGTACACACACACATTCTCAAACTGTGAACTACTGTTCTTACAGCTGAAAGTTGACTTTGGTTAACTTTCAATTAAAAAAAAAACAAAAACGTAAGAAATGGCATAAACCTTACGACATACTAATCCGTTATAAGAGTCCCTTCTTTTGTAAGGGCAGCCTTCAGTCCTTGTGTTTGTGTTGTTTCTCCACGACTGACCGGCTTTTACGCTGACAACACTTGAAGTGTTTTCCACACGATGTGTGGAGGGAGAGGTCGAGAGGACGCTCCCCATACTTGATCCAGCCAAAGGACGGTGCTCTGGCGGTCCTCAGATGAGCTCTGGAAACCATGTGGCGTTGCACTCCTTGGCAGCTGACTTCACAACGACACAATACTCTCATCATGTCTATTGAGTGCTTGTAGTGTTCTGTGTAGACTTTGTCTGGAATAAAAATCAGCGCCCCCTGAGACGGACAGAAGTCATGGACGTCCTGCTGCTAAAGGGTTATAAATGGCGAATGGAGACCCTAATCGTGACCCCCCACCTCTCACACACACTGGATGTAATATAGCATGAAGGTTTCCGTCGGGTACTCGGAGCTGATTCCCGGAGATGCAGAGCTTTAAAAATCAAACCGTCTCTAGGGGGCGCTGTTTCCTGGAACTGTTAAAAGATAAACAGAATTGTGTAGTGTGAAGTGCACTGCAACCTCAAGAGTGCTCAGTACACGTCTGTACACGAGATCTTTACACTCAGAGAAGGTTTCCTAATAAAGGGGAAAGTACATAAAGCTTTGTCAAACTCTTTATTAAATGTGTCTGTGTATTGATGGTTATGGGGCAGCCGTGGCCCACTGGTTAGCACTCTGGACTTGTAACCGGAGGGTTGCCAGTTCGAGCCCCGACCAGTGGGCCACGGCTGAAGTGCCCTTGAGCAAGGCACCTAACCCCTCACTGCTCCCCGAGCGCCGCTGTTGTAGCAGGCAGCTCACTGCGCCGGGATTAGTTTGTGCTTCACTTCACTGTGTGCTGTGTGTGTTTCACTAATTCACGGATTGGGTTAAATGCAGAGACCAAATTTCCCTCACGGGGAATATATACTTATACTATATACAGGGTTCCTACGCAGTATGGAAAACCTGGAAAAGTATGGAATTTGATTTTAGTAATTTCCAGATCTGGATAAGTATGGAAAAAAGAAACAAGGGCATTGAGTAATATTTGTGTTTCCAGACTATTGCATTTGCAGTACTAATCACTTATCATAATGAACCATTCCTACTGTTGTGTAGCTTAACTGTCAGTCCCCATCGTCAAGATACAACTAAAAATGACCCAGCTAAATGGACGAATATTAAGTGTCATTTTTTAATTCACTTCAGTTGTCCATACCTTTGTTTTCATCGAGTTATCCCAAACCAGATGTGGCCGCAATGTCGAGAATATGGTCAGAAAAATCTACCGAAAAGTTTGGAAATTTGAGTATGGAATTTTGAAATGGAAAATGTGTAGGAACCCTGTATATACTGTATACTATATATACCTTTGAGCAACAGTGGTCTGGTCTTAGATTGTTTTTTAGTTTTTTTTTCTTCCAACCCAGAGAGAGCAAAGTGTATTTTATCCAGAAATGGCCTTGCCAGGTTAATTCAGATTTTGCATAAATCTAATGTAATTGTAAATGTATAGTTTATTTTTATTTGCCCATAATCTGATAATCTTGTTAATTTTAAAAGGGTAGTTTGTGTTTCAGGCACATTACAAAAAGATGACCAGCAAACAAGCCATCTCAGTTTGTAATTAACTTACCATAACTTGCAAATTGTTTCATTTTTACAAATGTTATCCTGTGATGAAATTTGTTCTCTGCAACACATACACACACACACGGCAGCCCTTAATCCAGTTGGGGGGTTTGGTGCCTTGCTGAAGGGCACCTCATCTGTGGATGTGGGAAAGCTGTTTTAATCACTCCCCCACCCACATTTTTTCTACCAGGAAGGGATTGAACCAGCCACACTTCAGTCACCAGTCCGACTCCCTAACCAGTAGGCCGCAGATGCCCCGGGGTTGTAAAGGGCTGTAAACAAGTGATGCCAAGAACGATCTAAGCCAAACTTTAAAGTTAAACTTTAAACTTTTTCAAGCCCCATGTGACCCTAGCAGAATGGTAGTGTTAAAATATTATTTTCGCACTGTGGTTAGATTCACTGTCTCGGTCTCCTGGATCTTGTTTTCATTTTTACAAAATTTCCTCCTGTTAGTTACGCCCAACCTGTTATGTCTCTATTCCCCTTTAGTGCGACCTGCCCCACACTTGGTGAGAACTACCGGTCTAGGTGAAGCAACGATGAGGATTTGGGCACCGGAGAAAAGCAGATAAAGACTGTTGTCAGTCACTCTAGTTTAATTTATGAGCAAAACCAGACACACACACTACAGCAAATCAAAACATCCTTAAGCGCTAACAATGTTTAAATAATACTAAGAAACGTTTGGCACATGATACAAGCAATAATCTCCATGCAATATTGCCACAAGTACCTACATTGTAAAAAAATAAATATTATATATGTACATATGTAACAAACCCAGATCATTTATTTTTGTGTAGCAGTTTCACCATGTTTGACCACGATAGACTGTAGGTTTAAAAACTGGCTCATTCACTTTGTCTTTATAAATTGTTAAGAATTAAACAAGCACAAAAATGTAATACTGTTTAAAAACAATAAACAAACAAAAAACAATAATTTAACAAGATCAAATAATATAAAGCATAACTTAAACCTCTCCAACTATACCCTGGCCTTATGAGAGGCTATGTATGAGTAGGAAGACTATGCTGAGCCAGACGGTCCAGTCTTGGGAGATCACACTGGTTCTGTTCAGGGGGGAGGTGGTGGCAAAGATGGCCGAACTGTCATTCCTGGGTACCGGCATGTTGCAGATGTTTCCTTCACAGCAGGCGGTGCAGACCTGCCAATCACATCCATTAAAACCATACAATTGGTATTTATTTTCCCCATTGCGTCAATTTTCAAGGAGCTGGGTACACATATGGCGCCAGTTTTCAACGGGTGTCATGGAAGTCTGTCGGACTGACCTGTCCGTTGAAAAATGACGCTGAAGAAGGCTACTTATAGGGTGTATCAAAAAGTTTAAAAAAGGGTTATGTTTGTACAAGGTTTTATGAATCTATTATAAGTCAACGTACCATCTAAATGGGTTTGAAGCCATTATTTTAAGATAATAACATAAGTACATCACAGTAATTAGTGTTTCTTTAAAACACAAACAGGAAGTGGTGCAGAAAAACAGCCCAGATAGCCCTTCTGGTCTGGACTAGGCCCAGCTCCGGCTCAGCTCTGGGCTGAGTCCATCTCAGTGTCACTGAGGAGATCCCTCTCACCCTGTGTCCTTCATGATGGACGTCTGTGCACCCTGTGTGAACACATTCATCGAGGGCCACACATCGCTTGGTCACAGACACACTGGCCCCTGCGGCGTCCATCTTGTGGCTTGTGTAGCAGTACCTAGTGTCTGTCAAACAGGGACACAAACCCAGAGGAGGAAAAACAACAGTACTTAGCCTAAGTCTGCTTTCAACAAGTCAACATATACCTCTTACATTCCATCTTATGTTGTGTCAATGTCTGTTAGACACCCCACTCACGCCACTATGGTAACAGCCTGAAATATACACAAACATAATCCTCATGTATGTTCCTGAGAACAACTATAGATAGCTTGGGTTTCAACTTTGATGTAGCAACAGGGGAATGCTGAGTGACTTTGTGCTCCATACCATGACGAATTAACGCGTGTGAGTGTGGTGTTTTTGTTTATGCATGTGATGTGCATGAGTTGTTTTTGAACAATACCCCCCGCACGCACAGATACCCCCCACCCCATCCCATCTGTATGTGTGTGTGTGTGTGTGTGTGTGTGTGTGTGTAGGCTGTGTGAGGTGATGGAGGTGTATGTTTTAGGCGTCCATACCTGGTGGACAGTACATATCGGGTGCCCAGCGGTTGCAGTCGAAGTTATCCACAGCGTTCTCGCAGGTGAAACACTTAAAGCCTCCGGGATAGGGAGTGGCTGTAGACCCAATAATGGAGTAACGTCATCATAAAACTATCAGAGCTCACATAGTATACTCATATCAATATCAAATATGTCAGTGTCAATTGTCAATGTCAATTTATTTAAAGAGCACATTCAAAAAACAACGGTAGCTGACCAAAGTGCTGTAGATTCTATAATAAAATACTAAAATATGCTCTTGACAGCTAAGACAGATGGGTTACTGAGTAAAGAATATACTGTGCATATGAAGAGCTTGGTTCCAAAATGCTATATCCTCCATTTTAATGCATTGTCATAATTAATTTGTTTTCATTTTGTTTTCCAAGTAATTTCAGTGGAAATGTAGTCGGTAATTGTTATTTGATTTATCTTTACTCAATCAAAACAACAGAACTTTAATTTCATTGATATTACCTGAAATACACAATAATATTACCCTGGAAATCCAGAGTTCTCACGAGAGCACAATGGAATTGTCTCTGCGAGACACTCTGGCAAAGAGCAATGATGCACGTTACTTTTACCCCAACATTCCGGGGAACCAGCTAAACTGATGAAGACAGCGCCGCAACGTTGGAGGACAGTACACATTGGTCGTAGTGTTATCCGATTGCGTCGAAGTCCGAAATCATTCAGAGTAAACATGGTTTAGTGTTATCCAATTGCGTGCAGTGAGATTTTTAAATGCATGCTTGTTGCCACCCCTCGAGTTGGGCCATTACATTGCTCTTTGCCAGACCCTTAATCTTTCTAGATTATCAGGGTCTGGATTTTCCAGGCTACAATAATATAACATGATTTATTAATGTTTTCAAAAATGGATTTATAGCGTTTTGGAACCAAACTCTTCATATATTGTGAACACTATAACACTTTAGCACATATCTAAGTTTAGATTTAGGCACTTAACATAACTTAATATGAGAAATATTGTTCATTGATATTAACTGTGTTGCATAGATTAAATGTGAAACATTTTTGATTGAATGGTAAGAATGCTAAGCTAGAACAGACCCTGATAGTGAGAGGACGGGATGACTGTATTGCCTAATGATCTGTTTGGGTTTGTGTATCTGATTCAGTTTCACACAGACACAGTTCTGCTCACATGCAGGACAGTTCTCTGCAGGGGGGGTTATCCAAGAGCATACTGTAACGCTCGATTGATTCTCCACTAACAATGAGCGGTTGGTTTAGCAGCTACAGGGCCTGGGGTCAACTAGCGCTCGCACTCATGTTTAACAACACAATTCACAAACTCCCAAACATTCCCAGGAACTCCTCATAATCCAAGTTCCCATGATTGTACTGCTGTACTAAAAAAGTTTTGGAATTTCATTCAATGACCAATTATTTTTGTTTTGTATGTTAAATTCATTTAAATCTTAGGATACATAAAATTGGGGGGAGCCATGGAAAAAGTGTCTTCAGCATCCATACCACATTCAGATGCAAGTGCTCAACAGTGACCGGTGTTCGATTCCAACCCACGGTCCTTTCCTGATCCCATAATATCTCTTTCTCCAATTTGCTTTCTCTCACTGCCCTATCTGAGTTAAACAAGTAGCTCAACAAATACACTTTAAAAACTGGGTGCAGTACTTGATGGATGGAGGTAGACAATGTCTTTGACAGTGAAGTCGCGGGACAGAGTAGCCTTCAGCCAATCAGAGAGGAGCATTAGCAGTAGGACCCAGGCCACCTTCGGCCAGGGGTGCATAATGGGAAGAATAGCTCAAACATCCAGCATGCCAACGGTGTCCTAAGCCAAGAGATGTCCTAGAACCTGAGATGGGAAAGAGAGAAAGAGCCACTGGTTAATAGAAGCAGTCACTAATGATCACCCATTATGCTTTTTGTGTGAATTCAGCTAAATTCTTCTCATGTTTCATTCGTTTTCCAGTGAAAGCACTTTAAAAGCTCTCAGTGCTCCTGCAGTCAGTCCTGACTCTGTAAAAGGGGAAATACACAAAGTGGTTTAGACCAAACCATAATCTAGTCCATTCCTCTGTTGTTTTAGGAACATGTGTATCTGATTTGGCCACTGAGTTAACCCTTAAAGAGTTTTTGAACAAAAGATTCCATTCTGCAACACTTCAAGGTTCTAAAATTCCATCTGAACCGAGGTATTCTTTAGAATGTTCATTTTCCAATGTTCCCGTCACACTGATGTGACCATAGATATACATATATATTCATATATATATACATACATATATACATATATATATATATATATATATATATATATATATATATATACATATATATGGATGGATGTGACCATAAACAATGCCTTTAACTGATTATGGAGATTCAAGGACAACTGAATAAAATTATGAGGCATGACCGTTATTGATTCCTAATCTGTTCAATTACGAATTACTTGGCCTCTGTGAACCCCAGGCCATCTACCATACAATATACCCCCCCTGTTGGGGCATTGGTATCGACCTCCCTGCCTGACAGATACATGGGCGTTATACCATAGAGGACAGAGAGGCTGGTTGCTTTTATCTAATTGATATCATCTTTAATCAAACCAGATGGATCAAGGCCATCTGACACTGAGTGGCTGGGCCTTGAGTTATCCAATTATACAAAACTCTAAACCCCACCACTTTAGCCCTAAGTCACAACACAGGGTTGCACTCTTTTCTTAAAATTTCATTTGACAGGAATCCTGGAAGAGGTGTGTGTGTGTGTGTGTGTGTGTGTGTGTGTGTGTGTGTGTGTGTGTGTGTGTGTGTGTGTGTGTGTGTGTGTGTGTGTGTGTGTGTGTGTGTGTGTGTGTGTGTGTGTGTGTTGAGGCAGGGAGGGGGTGTGGAAGTTCAAACAAAAACGTCTTAGAAAAAGCGGCATCAGACACTGTGAACAGTGAAGTTAATAGTCTGTGTCTTCGCCAGGCCAACTGAGAGGAGAGGAGTGGAGGAAGACTGGAGGAGAGGGAAGGTGGAGGAGAGGAAGGGAGAGGGGAGGAGAGGAGTGGGGGAGAGGAGAGGGGAGGAGTGGAGTAGAGTAAAGTAAAGTAGAGGAGAGGAGTGGAGGAGAGGAGAGGAGGAGTGAAGATGAGAGGAGGAGAGGAGGAGTAGAGTGGGGGAGAAGAGGACAGGAGATGGGAGGAAGAGAGAAGTGGGGGCAGAGGAGAGGACGAGAGGAGAAGAAAGGGGAGGTGAAGAGAGGAGTGGAGTAGAGGAGAGGAGAGAAGAGGAGAGGAAAAGAAAGGGGAGGTGAAGAGAGGAGTGGAGTAGAGGAGAGAACAGGGGAGAAGAAGAAAGGGGAGGCGAAGAGAGGAGTGGAGTAGAGGAGAGGAGAGAATAGCCCAAATGAGATTATCGGCGGTGTGTGCTGTGTGCAGCGCCGTGTCCGGCCGGCTGGCCGGCTGTGAGCACAAAGGAGGGGTTAAGCAGAGGTATGCCGGCCGTCCCGCTCCACCACGCTCCCCCGCTCTTCCAGGCCACCGGCCACAGCCAAAAGCTCCACTGCCGCAGAACTAACGCCTGCAGCCTGGGGATCAGGCTCTGCCGTGCCCGTGACCCCGGGTCAGTGCGATTGGCTCTGATGATAAAGATTACGAGGGCTATGACTCCAAACGCCACCTTCTGGGCAAGGCGAGAACTTCCATAAAGTATTTCAAGGGAGGAGCAGCATGCCAGATTTGGTGTTTTGAATGTGCCAGATGTAACATTTTGGATATGCCAAATTTTGTGTTTTGAGTATGCCAGATTTTGTGCTTTGAATACGCCAAATTTTGTGCTTTGAATACGCCAGATTTTGTGTTTGAATACGCCAGATTTCATGTTTTTAACATGCCAGCTTTTCTGTTTTGAATATTCCAGATATTGTGTTTTGAATATACAAGATTATTGTGCATCTGATCTACTAGACAAATCTTCAGTGGAGATTCAGTGATCTTCAGGGGAGGTTTATCTGGTTTTAAGATGGATGACTTTGATTTTGTGCAAATGCTAGCTAACTTGGAGTGTGTGTGTGTGTGTGTGTGTGTGTGTGTGTGTGTGTGTGTGTGTGTGTGTGTGTGTGTGTGTGTGTGTGTGTGTGTGTGTGCGTGTGTGTGTGCGTGTGAGTGTGTGTGTGTTGGGAGAGGGGCTATGTGTGTGTGTGTGTGTGTGTGTGTGTGTGTGTGTGTGTTGGGAGAGGGGCTGTGTGTGTGTGTGTGTGTGTGTGTATGTGTGTGTATGTGTGTGTGTGTGTTTGTGTGTGTGTGTTGGGAGAGGGGCTGAGTCTGTGTGTGTGTCTGTGTGTTTGAGTGTGAAAGCTCTCAATGAGGCTTACAAGATGTGACTGATTTTCCATGTTTATATAATCTATCCAGATCTATCCAGAACGGCATAAGACAGAACAACACATTCTTAACCTAGAAAGCACTGTTATCAGGCTTTTTACTTTTGTCAAATGCAACGCCTAAAATGCAATGCAAATGAAGACCTATTTCAGCAATCTGCCAATCACAACTGACCTTGTTTACTTCATCCATTAAAGCACTGAACATTTTTACTCACATTTGACTAATGCCGGGGATAGATACATTAATGAATGAATTTACACAAAATGTACTATATTGTAATATGTATTGTTATCAGGACATGAGGTCTGTTTTGTGATATGAGATTATGGTCATACCACACAGGCTAGGCATGCAGTCTCCTGGCAGACAAAGTGAACCCAAATAAAACAGTCCAGCTAACACATCTCTTCTGCCATGGCGCGAGACACATCAGATGCTTCTCACATGACAGCAAATCAGGACCAGATAAGAACCACGCAGGCCAGATCAGGGCCTGGAGCAGCTGTGCTAAGGGGAATACAATGAAGGGGCCAAATCACGGCCATATCTAGACCAGATCTGGACCACTTTCAGACCAAATCAGAACCAGATCTCGGCCATATCTAGACCAGATCAGGGCCACTTTCAGACCAAATCAGAACCAGATCTCGGCCATATCTAGACCAGATCAGGGCCACTTTCAGACCAAATCCGAACCAGATCTCGGCCATATCTAGACCAGATCAGGGGCCACTTTCAGACAAGGTAAGGGCCAGACTGGAAACAGATCCAGACAAGGTCCAGATCAGAGGCAGGGTTGCGTAATGGGCATTAAGTCTGAGAGGAACGAGTGGAAGGCCAATGAAGGGAAATCTGGCACAGCAGGCAGTGAGGTTTGACTCAAAAGTAAATTTACTCATTGAGTTCACTCATACACACATACCTCGTCTCAATCAGCGTCTGTAAACAGCTCACTCTTAACCCCATGAATGACCAGACTGGGCCCGTCTGCATAGCTTAGCATCACTGCTTTACTGTGTGCTGCATTGTTGTTAGTGGTTGTTAGTGACGTTTTCCCTGGTGGTTAGTGAGGTTTTCCCTTCACTGTCTGTAAAGCGCTTTAGGTTCCTAGAAAAAAACGCTTTATAAATGCAATGTGTTGCTGTTGTTTTTGTTATTGTGCGTCACTATGTGCTGTGTTGTGTTCATGTTTATTTCTCCATGTAAATCTTGTTAGAAGGGACAGATCAGCTACTTTGTTCATTATTACTGTTACATTATTAGTGTAATGGAACAGCAGGTGGCTTAAGCGACGCTATATAAGCCCTGCCCCTCACAATTGCATTAACCTGTCATTGAAAGTTCAGCAGGATGCTAGTTCACCCAGGGGCCAGATGTACAACAGCCTTTTGTATGAGAAAAATGTTTGAGGTTAGTCATATCATTTGTCTGACACCAGTTATAGACTGTTTTGCGCACACTTGAAAAAAAGATTATATTCAGAATGGCCAGCTATCCCTTATGGAAGGCGAATATGAGTTCAGCCAAGAAAACTCTGGAAACGGTTATCGATGGTGTGACTCTCAACAACCGAGAGGATTCTTCCCACTGAACGAGCCTTAGTCATATCACAATCACTGACAACAGCTGACTGTAGAAACGCTCTGGTCCAGATAAGGGCAGGAATGGACGCAGCGTAGACTCAAATTGGAGGTGGCGTTGTGGTGCAGCTTGCTACCACTGGGGTCCAGGTGCCTACAGGGACCCGGGTTCGAGTCAGACCCGGGTCACTACCCATTTCCCTCTCCGGTTTGCTTCTTGTCATTCTTCACTGTCCTCTATCAATATAAAAAGGCAAAAAGCTCAAAAAAAAAAGAAAACTTAATAAAATATATATAAATAGACTAAATTCCAGCATATCTACTCATTCTCCCAGTGCTACACTATATCATCAACCCTACGCACTCACATGACTTCACAAATGCCGCTGCTCTGGAGTCTTAATGGGTTTGAGAGGCCCCGATAGCTGAACCAGACTGAGAACTATGAGTTAATGCGACCGACGCTCTGCCATTTCTGCCCTTTCTAATCTCAATGCACAACAGGTGGCTAGCAACACAAAGAGCGGATTGTTTACAATAAACCTCTCTTGGTCAATTAGTTCATTAGGACACATTGCTCTCCAGGGTCTGTGAGTTTGCGAGGAGGGGGGGGGGGTTGCGGCACTTGCGTTGCCCTGGCGAGTGTCAGACTTGGGCTAAATAGCAAACATGCTCCCGTGGTTTCAATTAGCCCACAAGCAAGAAGTGGGGCAACAACACCACTGACTGAAACAATACACTGCATGCATTTGGAGGGATTAGATGGCTTGCTTCATTATGCAATAAAGTAGCCTGAATAAACACAGGCACGAAAGCAGCAAGAGTTTACAGATTATTTTGTCTGGACGAGTAGCGTGGTGCTGGTTTAGGATTAGCCACTGGCAAAATGAAACGTTTACTGGCAGGATTTGTGTAAGACTCCCTCAGAAGTCGGCTCCAGTGTATTCCATTTCAACTGCTCATTTGCCACCTTTGGTGACCTTAGCGTTTGAGCGTGCTGGGGAAAGTGCCCAAATCTCTCTCTGGGTGCAGCTTTTGTTAGGCAAGAGGGCACAAGTTGCTCTGAATTAATAGGACTTTGTGAAAATAAACTGCATGACATGGTTAAACCACACAGGCACGGCATGTTGGACTACAGCCAGCCAAAATAAAATCACACATTAGCCTGCCCCAACCAAACCCATTGGGCCCATGCAGGCAAAGCTGATATTTCATTTGGAGCAAAGGCCAAGTCCAATTCTCCTCAGTATTCTAAACATGTGCAGGTATTAAAGTGAGAAATACAGGTGGTATATGAATAGGAATGGACTGCAAGAAAAACATACAGAAGGAAAAGAAGATAAAAGTAAAAAAGAGAAGGGAAGATAAAAAGAAAACAAAAGAAAAGAAAATGAGGAGCGATGGCTTTTCAGTATGTACGTACTGAAGTGAAATGCTAAAGAGCGATGGCTTTTCAGTAGGTACGTGCTGAAGTGAAACGCTAAAGAGCGATGGCTTTTCAATAGGTACGTACTGAAGTGAAACGTTAAAGAGCGCTGGCTTTTCAGTAGGTACGTACTGAAGTGAAACGTTAAAGAGCGATGGCTTTTCAGTAGGTACGTACTGAAGTGAAACTCTAAAGAGCGATGGCTTTTCAGTAGGTACGTACTGAAGTGAAACGCTAAAGAGCGATGGCTTTTCAGTAGGTACGTACTGAAGTGAAACTCTAAAGAGCGATGGCTTTTCAGTAGGTACGTACTGAAGTTAAACTCTAAAGAGCGATGGCTTTTCAGTAGGTACGTACTGAAGTGAAACGCTAAAGAGCGATGGCTTTTCAGTAGGTACGTACTGAAGTGAAATGTTAAAGTGACATGCAATGTGCAATGCTGATGAAGTGGCACAACCTGTCTGATTGGTTTACTTTCTACATAACGTCTACTCACCATTTCTGCATACCTACAATACATGGGGTGACACATATGCACAAATACAATACACACACTTCCTGTGCCCATGCAGCTAGGCCTACATTTTAAATGTAACAGTTTATGGTCACCTCAACTTAGAAGACATGGGGTCCAGCATATGACAAGGAGGTGCAGTGTCAGCACAACATGTCTGCACCCACCACTAGAACATGATGGTTTTTTTTTTGGGGGGGGGGGGGCTTTTTGCCTTTATTCGGATAGGACAGTGAAGATAGACAGGAAGGAGTGGGAGAGAGATGGGGTGGGATTGGGACATGACCGCAGGCCGGACTTGAACCTGGGTCCCCGTGGGCACTTGGACCCGTACATGGCCACAGCGCCCCCCATGAGATGTTTTTCATTGAATCACTGAAAGCCATGTGGTTTCTTGGCACATGTGAACGTACTGTATACACATCACAGCTGCCACGGCTATCCTGCGTCCGTTTGGTGTGTCAGTCGTGCACGTCCCCAAAAATGAATGTGACACGTACAGTACGTGAGATGCAATATTCACATGAACGTTAGGGCCGATAAGCAAAGTACATGACCACACAGGGGGATGCAAGACCGGCTTTTTGTAGGCCTACGACTGGTCTGGCTGACCAGTCCCTGTGAAAGACCATCACTGCCCTCGTCCAATAGTTGGGCTATTCCAGGTCTTCAAGTGAAGTCTAAGGTTGCCTTCACACTTGACGGTTTAACTGGACCAAACCCGAGTGCAATTACATCCCCCTAGCCTTGACCCAGCAGATCTCCGTTCACATTAAATTTTTGTTTGCGCAGTCCGTTTTCGTCATAAACACTAGCTTCTATTTACCAATATCGCTTAGCAACGTCACAAAAATGGCAGTTTATTTCAGAGACGGTTGATAACTATATTTCTTGGTTTTGGAACAGATAGTACTGGAGTTCTAGCTAACCGTACCCCAGACCACTGCTAGCGGACTCTGGTCCGGTTTCCGCACCTGAGTTTGGTAGACTGCATTCACATTATGAAAATGAATCGAACAAACGGTCCAAATGAACTCAGGTCCAAAGGGTCTAGTGTGAATGTGCCCTAACACTGTGCTCTATAACCCAGATGCCAGTGAGAGTGTTGTGAACTGGCGCACCTGCTTCAAGACAAGTTATCTGCAACTTGTACCTGTCCACGCCAGCCAGGTGGGGCAAGACAATGATTCAGCAACATGATACTGCAGCTCAGAGAGTGCAGAAAGGCACACAGGCCCTCCTGAGAGTGCACAGACACACACACACACACATACATACATACACACACACACACACACACACACACTTCCCTCTCTGTGTATTCACACACCCCTCTCTCCCTCTCTAAGTGGTCACACACACACCTCTCCCTGTCTGTGTGTTCACGCACCCACACACACACACACACACACACACACACACACACACACACACACACACACACACACACACACACACAGTGTATTCACACACACCCCTCTGTGTCTCTGCCTCCATCCCACCCTTCTCTCCTCCTGACACTCCAAACCTGCACGACCAGAGACACATTCAACGAGTATCAGCAGCACCAGAGACACAAACAAAACCAGCACAGTGTTTCTGTATAATCATAATCATACAAAAATACTGTAAATATATATAATATAACTTTGTCATCCGTCCCAACATGTTCTCTATAGGATGACATTGTCCCTGCCTTTGGCATTAAGCCCTGGGAACCCTGTAATGAGGTTACTGGCCAGTAAACGGTTTAGATCCTTAATGGAGCAGTGAGCGACACTCTGGCCTGAGTGTTCCATGTTGTGTGGCAATCAAGCAGGCAGGAAGTGAGGTCATGGGAAGATAATGTCTCGATGGGCCGCTACGTTGCACTTCAGTGGGCTGAGCTGATAGTGAGGGGCTCAGACAGCCACTTGACATTCCACAGCGACACACAAGGGCACCGCATCCTCTCAGCCGTCCTCTCTCTCTCTCTGTCACTCTCTGTCACTCTCTCTCCATCTGCATATCATCTGTCTATCCCTCTTTCTCTCTCTCTCTATCAGTCTCTCATTCTCTCCGACCTTCTCTCCTTGTCTACCTCTCTCCTTTTTCTCTACCTGTACTCTTTCTGTCCTTTGCATTCTCTATCTCTCCCCACCTCTCATTCTCTTTCTTTTTCTGTCTCTCTCTCTTCCTCTATCTGAACTTTCTCTCTATCTTTCTGTCTCTCTGATTCTTTGTCTTGATTCTGATATTTCTCTCCTCCCTCATCCTCCCTTTCTCTCTCTTGCTTCCTCTCTCTCTTTCTGGCTACCTCTCTTTCTCTCTCTCTTGTTGTCTTTCTCTTGCTCCCTTTTTCTCCCTTTCTCTATCTTTCTCTCTCTCTCTCTCTCTCCTTTCCTCTCTATGCACCTCTGTAAATACCAGTCCCAGCTTCGGTCCATAGACACATGGAGGATTTCAGGGTCTGTAGCCAGGCTTGAACACCATCCTCACTGTGTTTCACCCAGCTCAGAGAGTTTACTTGCCACCCCTGTGAGTGTGTGTGTGTGTGTGTGTGTGTGTGTGTGGCATTAAATTCCTCCCAAGGGGCAGCCTCAGTGTGTGTGTGTGAGTTTCCTTCCAGCGCTGTGGGCGTGAAAGGGATCAGGGGGCACTGAGGTGGTACACACACACACACACACACACACAGACACACACAGACACACACACACAGATGGGATGGGGGAGGGGTGTATGTGTGTGTGAGATCCGGACAAATTTGAGGGCCACCACGAGGGCAAAGTTAAATGACCAGAGAGAGCTAATTGGGATTAGGGAGCGGACGGATCAGGAGTAAAGGCTCTTTAGTGCAACGCCTTCAGTTCAAAGGCAGAGACGGCACCAACTTCACAGCCACCAGCAGGCAAAGAGGCAAAGCCCTCTCACACTACAGTCCGGCACGGCTACTCTACTCAACTTTTGCTGAAGTATTTCACAACGCCACACAGTCGCCACTTCATGCAGGTACTCTCAGACGTGCCCCCTGAAGGCCTTCCAAAGTCTCAGGGGGAGCCATAATACAGCGTCCGCCCACATCCTACACCACATATAGGTCTCGTCCGGCCCGCAGGCACATGTGTTCGAATCGAATCTTTTCGAATCTTTTCCGCAGGCACATGTGTTCGAATCGAATCTTTTCCCTAACACACACACACACACACACACATACAAAGACACACACAAACACACACACACACACACACACACATACAAATGGGATGGGATAGGCTGGGCTGGGGCTATGTGTGTGTGAGATCTGGCCACAGGCACACAGGTTTGAATCCAGCCTGAGGTCTTTTCCCTAATCTACTCCCTATCTCTCTCTCCGCTAGTTTACACTGTGCTAGTCACTTCTAGCATCCAGAGGTTAGAAGAGCCCAAAAATAAACTTTTAAAAAGTCTGCAGTCAAGCATGTGAATTTCCCCTGGGGATCAATAAAGTATCTATCTATCTATCTATCTATCTATCTATCTATCTATCTATCTATCTATCTATCTATGTAGCAAATACCAGTTTTAACAAAACATCTACACACTATCCACCTGTTGATACTAAGCTCATGAGCATGGAACAAACCTCATTGTGACTGCCAGGATCTGTACACTACAGTGAAGTCTAACTGCTATGAGTACTGGTATGATCCTGAAATGCTATTATGAATAAATAAGCAGGGCCAGGTGAATTATTAAGCGTGATATTTAAACCGAAATAGATTGAGAGCCCATCAGCTTCCCTGCATGGTGCAAGATCGTTACTGATCTCTGGAACCTGCTGGGTCTAAATGAGAGCCATCTGTGGTTTCAACAGGGCGCCGAGGACTGACGCTCGCTAACACACACGGGTTGTTTTTCCTTCTCACGGCTTTATGAAGTTTTTATCCAAAAACAAGCATGTCTGGGCTTAAAGTCTCATGATTTGGACGGGATGTTGGAGGGCTGAATGAGAAGTGGAGGGAGAGCAGTATCTTCACAGAAATCTTCTGTCCACATACCCACAAAGACGCTGCTCCATCCAGAACACAAAGCAAAAAAAAAAAAAACATTTTTCAAATCATCCCGAAAATCTGGCCACAACTCAAGACATTCTTCCCGGGATCATTGGTGGTGACACACAGTGTTTGTGTGTGTGTGTGTGTGTGTGTGTGTGTGTGTGTGTGTGTGTGTGTGTGTGTGTGTGTGTGTGTGTGTGTATGTGTGTGTGCGTGTGTGTGTGTGTTTGTGTAGACACACAGTCTCACAGGGGCCATTATGTGTTAGGGAGGCAAGATGACAGGATGGCTTAAAATGAGTGAAATCCATTTCCCCAATAAAACACAGGGTATCTCAGGAAGCATGGTCTCGGAACAAAGCCTTAGTGTAATAGCAGTGCAACAGCATGCAGGCTGCAGAGTGTGTGTGTGTGTGTGTGTGTGTGTGTGTGTGTGTGTGTGTGCGCTAGAACTCTCTGCAGTTCTCTCTGTTCAATCTTTCTTTCAATGTCTCCCTTTGATTTTCTTTCTTTACCTGACACTTTCATATGGGTGTCATTCTTTCACTCTGTCTCTCTCTACATACAGTATCTATCTCTCATTTCTCACACACACACACACACACACACACACACACACACACACATGCGTTTCTTCTTTCCCTTTGATTTTCTCTCTCCACTTGACTTTCATTTATATGGTTCTATCTCTCTCTCTTGCTGTCTGTCTTAGTCTGCCAGGCTCTCTCTTTCTCTCTCTCTTGCTATCTCTCACTGATTGTCCATCTCTCTCTCTCTCTCTCTCTCTCTCTCTGCTCCCACGCTGTTGACTGGGTTTTATCTCTCTTACTGTGGGCGCATGTCTGAGGAGGATATGAGGTAATGGAGGGACTGAGGCAGTCTGTGTGTGTATGTCCTGCAGACTCAGCCATTATCTATCCCTAAATACCCACCGAGACCTACCCCTCTAACTGCCCCACCGACCAACCTCTCTATCTGCCCCCCAGCCTAGACTCTCTGCCCCTGGGGCCGGTCTCTCCTGCTGCCCGGTCCCCAAATCCACAGCCTGGTAGTCCCCTCTGCTACCCACCCCAGGGCCTGATAACCAGCAGGCTAACATCCTGCTAACCTCCTGTTGTGGCTGATTGCCTTTGGACATATTTCATCCTGATGGCATTTTAGCTTAACAAAGACAGAGCATGAAATATAAAACTAGTCTACCACATTGACCTTCCTTTGCCCTAATAAGGTGGTGGTAGCATAGTGGCTAAGGGGAAAAGTTGAGGGTTCAACTCCCAGCTGCCATCGTCCTGCCCTTGAGCAAGGCACTTAACCCCGAGTTGCTCTGGGGAAAATGACCCTTGTAAGAATTGACGTTTGTATATTGCTTTGGATAAAACTGTCAGCCAAAATGAATAAGTAGTAATAGACTGCGTTGCGACTGTAGGCGTCTGTAAGGCATCTGTGACTCAGATGTGATGTCCTGCTTCTGGTCAAACTGCTGTTTGTGACACCATAATAAAGTAGAGACCAAACTGCAGCATCCAAGACAAAAAGAAAAGACTCTTTTCTCAACTTACTCACTTTGAATCTCAACTCACTCAAGTGGCCAGCTTTACTATACTCCATAAAGCTCAGAGTGGCTGTACTCAAACTAACAACAATTCACAAAGATCATGGTGTGGTGTGTTATATGGGGCATATAAACACTGCTCTGAGGAAGGCTAGAGTTGAAACATTGCACGTCTGGCCATATGCAACCAATAGTCTATTAAAACCTATACATCCAAAGATGTTATCTGTAGACAAATTTAGCAGCTGATAAAAATCCACTTTTTCACTCTACTCTGCTCATGGATATCGCCTATGTCTAATGGACACACTCCATCACTAGACAGATAAGGATAACCAAACCTCTCAGAGGTTTACTGAAGCAAAACAAAGATTTATGGAGCGCCCACAAACGCGACCAATCTCCAAACAATGTTGTTTTCTGTCTGTTGTTTTCCAAAGGTCTTTGGTGAAGTCGACTCGCAGTAACACTACACTTAGCCTACAGTCTGCCCGAAGCAGCACAAGTATCTGACTTGATTTAACATGATACAGTAAAAGTAAATCACCTACATGGTGGTTTCCCAACAACGAGCCAGTGTGAGCCACACAGACCGTGACAGCAGTAACTCAGGCGCATCGGACGGAATCCGGAGGGCTATGCGCGGCCTCTCGCCACCCCTCCCTCTCCACCGACGTACGGACAGCCCGGACGGCTCTGATAAATTTATGCGGCTATTGCATTTCGAGCGCTTGCTGACCCGGGGGCAAGCACTCGTCCCGTCCCACGGATGCACCTGCCCCTCTATATATTCACATTGTCGTAATGTCATGTCACTGCACCAGAAGCGCAGCTCATGTAAAGTTAATGCTGACAACAAAATGCTTTGGGTCTTTGGGAAAAACAGAACTGATTATTTAAAAAAAAAAAATGTGTATCCCGCTGCAAAAACTAGTGGCATGATGCTGTTGTAACAACTGCCAATAACATTGACGTTTTTTATGTAGACTGTAGACTAGAGTCAGACTGTCACCGAGGAAATATTGTTTTAATAGGGTCACAAAAACAATCGGCAAAGATCAAGTCAAACGAAGAAACATCACATCTGAACCACTATCTTAAATGTGAAGCGTATGTTGCATATGAATCAAGTGTAAGGCGTATCAAGTTCATTAGAGATAGCCTACCCCTATTCGGATATAGGGTGTTCGAACACTGGGTGATCACTTATCCACGAGCCCTGCGACATTAGGACCTTGATTATTATATTCTCTCTCCAAAAGCCTTTGCAAATGCTAAAAGCAGTCGTAAGACTCACCATTAAATCGGCAACTTCGGAGACAAACTTCAGGCGAAAGATGACGTAAAACGTCTTCCCCGGAGAGACAAGTTGCCACCGCGGGTACCCGAGCACTGAGGTTTCTTGACAGAGCCAAGCCTCAGTATCAACACTAAGGTAGGTGCCTCAGCACAGATTTTTTGCCAGAGCCCTATCCCTGCCTTCGGTGGGCGTGTTCCTGGGTGATCATGGAGTCTAGAGGGGTTTTCTGCTTTCCAACGTAAAAATCCGAGCGTAAAATGAATTGCGTAGATTCCTATTGTTAGGGAGAGATTATAAATTAGGCTTTTATGCGTGGTAGCGGTGAAGGGATTTCCTTGAGGGAAGACAACACTGTCGCACTCTGTTGTAGGATAAAACTTTAATGATATATCAAGTAGGCTATGTATGTTCCACAAAAACAGAGATAGCCTACACCTGACTGATGCCTGTGTACCCCTCATAGCGAATGTAGTACCATTATCACCCCATTAGAAGTTTCACATGTAAAAGATAGGCTTCTGTGTCTTTAAGATGAAACACTTAAAGTTTATTAGGCTATTATTATTATTAGTATTCATATTATTATAATTATTATTATTATTATTATTGGTATTATTAGCTTATAGATAACATCTGAAAATGTACTATGTCACCTAAGAGATAGAAGTTATCGCCGCTGCCCGGAGCACCTCGGTGGACCACACAATGAGTTACAGCCACAGGCGACAAGTGAACCACGGCACCCATATTTACAACGCGCAAAGAGCGCGCCACAATGTAATTAACGAGAGAGAGAACGTCTGATGAAAAACCCATGCTTTGTTTCCACAATGATTCAATGAAATGTATGATGACTTGACACTCATTTCAAAATAAATCCTTCAACTTCATTTGGTTAAAACAAAGCCACAGAGACACCACAGAGATGCGGTCATGGTTTTTCAGGTGGCGTTGATTTGTGGCTGCAAATTACACGAGTCAAGTAGCGGAACTTGTAGACATGTTAGCTGTGTTATTTGGTGTGACTTCTGATGGATTTACATTCATTCTTTAGTGTTTTGATGCTCCAACCTACTTTTGCCCTGAACTTCAAACAAGAGTTGCCATTGTTTAAGGAAGTGTGTGGGTTAATTGCATATCCGTGTGTTACAAATGTCTTGAGAGCAGTCCAAGTTGATGATCTCATGTTGATAATCCTTCCATGGGATGGAGAATGCATTTGTCAGGAAAATATGTGAAATGGAAAATCAGTTTGGTTCATTGGGTAACCATTATAAACCATACAGCTTCACACCCATTTTGGTTACCATGCAATTTTGAGATTATTTCCAAATAGGAATGTTTGTGTCCTGTTTTCAAATGAAAGTAAAATTGGCATGGTCGGGGAAAGAATAATTGTCAGTGTGTGCATGCATGTGTGCGCGTGCATGTGTGTGTGTGCTGTGTGTGTGTGTATCTTTGCGGTTCTTGAAGGTAACACCTCTCTGTTTCCCTTAGTCTCTCATGAATGGTTTTTGGCTCTGGGCCCATGTGCAGATTAAAATTTCGCCCTCTGAAAGGCCACCAGAACTGCTTTCATCTCCCCACACTCACACACAAGCCCGATCGCTCCTGGTATTACGCACCATAAGTCTGACTGACCATTCCGAGGGACTGTAAAAGATTCCGAGGTCCAACTTCAGACTGGGCTGAATCTAGAACTACGGTGTGTGTGTGTGTCGTGCCATGGCTGGAGCTGTGTGGCAGGGGAGTGGTGGTGGCTAAGTTCTTATTGTCTGAGGTGGATGTCAGAATACATTACTCTCATTCAGCATGTGTGATCTGACCCAGTCTTGTGATTGAAGTAGTTGTTGGTGAAGCAGTGTCTGAACTGTATATGAGGAGAAATGCACCACGTTCTGTAAAATAACCCCACCTGAGATGAAACTGCTGTGTGTGTACTCATACTCTCTGTGTGTGTGTGTGTGTGTGTGTGTGTGTGTGTGTGTGTACTGGTCTTGTTTTGGAAACTCCCAAAAACAGTATCTCACAAGTAACGAAAGGTTTGGAATACAATGCCCTTGTCTGCTTTATATTGCTGGTCATGTGCCATATTCTCTGTAAAGAACCCCACATGAGATGAAACTTAGATTAGTTCATTTTTTCATACTATGTGTGTGTGTACTGATCTTGTGTTGCTAACCCAGTTGTTCACAAAGAATGAAAGAAAGATTTGGCAAAGAATGTCCTTGTAGTTCCCACTTTCCAGAGGGCATCGTAAAACCCTGGCATTCCTGCACATCCCGAGCCTCTGCGGGTTTTAAGTGTGAAATCCGAACAGTGTGGTCGTCTCATAGCTGCTCCCCCAGCGCCTCTAGCAGCGTTTGGCGGAATCCAGTGGACATCAGAAGGGGTGAGGGACACCGCCGATGGTCACAGACGGACGTGTGTAATCGTGGCTCAGACAAATGAGCTCTTTCAGAGGGACTGAGAGGAGAGAAACCTAACAGCGAAGGGAGCCAGCAACGCTGAGCATCGAACGGAGTTATGCCAGGCATCCGATCCAAAACCTTCACCACAGAGTTACCACACGTTTTATAGGCAGCACACTCACACTGCACACTCGTACTTTACCACAGGGGCATGATGGGAAGACTTTGATGCCATCCCCCTGGGAACTCCAGCTCTCTTTCTCTCTCTCTCTCGCTCTCCTTTTTTGACACTTGTTTTTCTTTCTTTTTTTTTTTTTCAATCGTAAGATGGTTTTTCTGGAGCATGGAAATGCTTGTTTTGGGCCAATTAAACCCCCATCAGCCTGCATGTGCTGACTGGATCTGGGCTTTGATGGCACGGCCGTGGCACCCTCTTCTATTGCGTTCCACCACCATAAAAGCCACATCCTCTCGCCCTTCCTGCAGCTACAGGCCCAGCTGTCTAAACCTTTAGGCAGCCGGCACCCGTGTGGAGGGGTGAGTATGCAAAGTATCGGATTCAACAACAACATGCAGATATGAATCTTAAATATTTGTATATTTCCACTGCAGGGATTTGTGTGTGATAGTTGGTTGTTGCTGTACATGGATACACCACAGTCATTAAAAAAAAAAATCAGGAATTCAGCAAACTGCATTCATGGTTTTAACCCAAAAGCCACACTGTTAAAGTGGAGTATAATATTACCCAGTGCCCTTATCGGTTCTGCTTCTGGTCTTTGTGAAACTAGCGGTTTCACTGTAAGCAGAACCAGATGAGATCCCCAGGCTTCCACCCTTTCCATCCACTGCATGTGATGTTGTATTCTGGTAGCGGCCACACAGTCTCTGGGGCCTTTAGGTCAACAGAGAGACACACGCAGGGCCCATCTGAGAGAGCCTGCTGAACGCTTCCCCATGGACCATAGCTGAATGATGACACTTTCCATCACGGACTTGTGACACAGACGGATGCAGTGGGCTCAGACGAATCCACCATGCCTAGATGCAGACACGCGGTTCACTTCAGACAGACACACACACACACACACACACACACTTCTCCCTCACTCACACACACACACCTGGCCTTAAGCACCACTGGAGTGAGACCTGTTCAAATCAAAATCCACCCCCCCAACAAATGGCACAGAGTGAAGCGTCCCTAGTGCATTGAAACCTTTTCCCATTTACATACTGACACAGAGAAGCATGTTCATCAGTGGAGGAGTGTGTGGATGTTTAGTGGGGGAATGTTGGGATGTTTAGTGGGGGAATGTTGGGATGTTTAGTGAGAAGGTGTTGGGATGTTTAGTGAGGAGGTGTTGAGATGTGTAGTGGGGGTATGTTGGGATGTTTAATGAGGTTGTGTTGGGATGTTTAGTGGGGGAATGTTGGGATGTTTAGTGAGGAGGTGTTGGGATGTTTGGTGAGGACATGTTGGGATGTTTAATGAGGTCGTGTTAGGATGTTTAGTGGGGTTGTATTGGGATGGTTAGTAGTGGTATGTGTAAATGTTTAGTGGAGTCGTGTTAGGATGGTTAGTGGGGTCGTGTTAGGCTGGTTAGTTGGGACGTGTTAGGCTGTTTAGGGGGGGTCGTGTTGGGATGATAGTGGGACGTGTTGGGATGTTTAGTGGAGTCGTATAGGGATGTTTAGGGGGGGTCGTGTTGGGATGGTTAGTGGGGTCGTATTCGGATGTTTATGGGGTCGTGTTGGGATGTTTAGTGGGGTCGTGTTGGGATGCTAGTGGGATATGTTGGGATGTTCAATGGAGTTGTATTGGGATGTTTATGGGTCTCGTTTGAAAGCCCTGGAGGGGCTGTACGTCCTGTACATCCTTAAATGGTAGTCGCCATGACAGCGTCAACAATAGAGGTAGTGAGTAGGGCAGTCGAAGGAACAGAGGCCTATTCAGCCTGCTGGAGAACACACGTAGATATGAGACACAGCAACACACACACACACACATACACATGTGTGTGCGCACACACAAACACACACCTATACCTACACACATCTATATGTGTGCATACTCTCACACACACACACATGCACATGTGCTCTCTCTTTCTCTTTCTCTGCCTCTGTTTCTCTCTCTCTCTCTCTCTCTCACACACACACACACACACACACACACACACACACACACACACACACACACACACACACACACACACACACACACACACACACACACACACATACACACACACACACACACACACACACACAAGAAAAACAGGGAGACGTAATTCACCAGGACAGGCATATGGGCAGGAGATGACAAATTACATGTCACTCTGAAACAGAAAAATCTACTAAGGGCACGTAGGGAATGTGAGAGGGCACCGGATTAGACTCTGCAGTGCACACACACTTTTATAGTAACAGTATAGTATCACATAGATAGATAGATAGATAGATAGATAGATAGATAGATAGATAGATAGATAGGAGAGAGAGAGAAATACTTTATCACAATATTTCTGCACAATGAAATTCTTACTTTGCACATGCCACTTAGGGAACCAGAGGTAGGGTTGCATTAATACATAATAAATGCATAATATTATAGCATAATATTATGCACTATTTTGGTAAAAAGTTTTAATTAAACATCCCCAGAGAACTGGATTTCGAGGACAGTGTAGACTCTAGACAGTCACATATGCAGTGAGTGCAGGTGTCTAATGACCTGCACCGCATCATTCACTAAGGCCTCGCACTGCTCACAAGGTCAATAGTTCACCCTAACCACCTGCTCTTTCATCCAGCTGGCTCTGTGTGTGTGTGTGTGTGTGTGTGTGGGGGGGGGGGGGGGCATGTGTATATTGGTGCATGTACAACATGGTGTGTGTACCACAGAGTCTAAAGTTCAAAAGGTTAAAAAGTCGTTCCCTGATGCTGTGACCTTTCACCCTGCACTGGCAGCATGGTATCGGTGACCTGGTGGATTTTCTCGCAGAATGCAACACTCTCTTTTTACCCCACACATGCCCACATTTGTCAAGGAGGGCTGTTGTCAAGGACACGGTGGAATATTCAGAGTTTATCTGTCATACTGTACACACACACACACACACACACACACACACACATACACTATATATATACAGACATACATACACATACTATATATACACACATACGGTTAGTATCACAGATACACAATACAAGCAGACAAACACATTAAGCAAGCAATGCACACTGGCACTCATGCATATTGTACATGAACAATTACATACAAACAGCCCACTGACCGATGAGGTCAGGATGACTGCCTAGTGTCACAGTGTAAAACGACTTTGTGTCTTACTATAACCCTTTTTCCATTCAAAAGATAATTCGCTCAAAAATGATGCGCATCAAAAAGTTAGTGCAACACGTGTGATTGAAAAAGACTTATACCGCTGTAACGTCGGTTATGTCGCGCTAAGTTAATTCGCTTGGCAGAGGTGGTTAGCGAGCTGCGAGAGACATAAAAATGATGGAAAAGGTTTCAAGCGATATAAGAATGGTGATGGAAAACCAACTTATGTTGCACTAATGAATGTCTTGATTGCAAGCAGCTATGAGCAGTACAATATGCAAATTCAAGGCTCTAACCCTTGCCTACAAAGTAGTCTCCGGTTCTGCTCCCACCTACTTGAATGCCCTCATACAGACATACACTACCACCAGACAGCTGCGCTCCTCAGACGAACGACGTCTAGCTCTACCACCGGTACGCTCAGGCCAAACCAAACTTTTCTCATCTGTTGTTCCTCGCTGGTGGAACACACTGCCAGTTCCTACAAGGGCAGGGACATCCTTCTCCATTTTCAAGAAACTCCTGAAGACCCAGCTCTTTAGAGAACATCTCCTCTCATAGCACCACTCACAACAAGTCTTGCTGATCCTAGCACTCACCAGCCGTCTTGAACTGAGATGTAACAGCACTCACTGATGCACTTATTCTTACTGTACTCTACTATTTCTAAACTGTTCTTTAAATTGTCCTAAAATTGTTGAGAATCGCTTTAAAACTTAAAATTGTTACCATGTTGTAAGTCGCTTTGGCCAAAAATGCGTCAGCCAAATGTAATGTAATGTAATGTAATGTAATGTAATGTACTCGATGCCCAAGACAAATGATTCCTCCAGGGGACAATAAAGTTAATCTATTCTGCTCTGACCACATGCACATAAACTAGCACCTACTAATCGCAAGTGCAACTAGCATAACATTACAGAGGGCTTTAAAAGCTCATGTGTGAAACAGAGTAAACAGCACATGACTCCTCACTTGACTTGTGTGTGCTTGGTGTGCGTGTGTGTGTGTGTGTGTGTCTGTGTGTGTGTGTCTGTGTGTGTGTGTGACTGGTGTGAGTGTCTGGTGTGTGTGCCTGGTGTGTGCGTTTGTGTGTGTGTGTGTGTGTGTGCCTGGTGTGACTGTCTGGTGTGTGTGAGTGTCTGGTGTGAGTGTGTGTATGTGTGCCTGGTGTGTGTTTTGGGGTTGGCACTGGGGTTAAGTCTGCCTCTGAGGGCCCCTCTCCCTCTGAGGTGCTGGAATCCTCCTTAACACACTGTGACCAGTTAGTGCAGTGACCTACACGGGAATGTTAATCCCACACACACACACACACACTCTGTGACTCATTAATGCACTAAAACAATTGACGATCGAGATGAAGCGTGGGTGGGTGAAGGTGATTTTTTTGACGAGCCAGAGTGCGAGACTGTTGCAGCCCTCCGGACAGATGGTGACATTTGGTGCGTTTAAACATGAAGTGGAAACTGATCTCGTTTTTATGTACGTCTGCCTTCTGAGCGGGTATCCATTTCAAAAGAGCACCCCGCCACACACACACACACACACACACACACACACACACACACCACACACACACACCACATACACACACACACACACACACACACCACCCTGAGTGCATACCACAGAGCAGCCGAGCATGTCTGAAAATCATTCATGGCATGTTTATTTTTTATACACATACATTCACTCTCTCTCCATCTCCCTCTCTCTCTCTCTCTCTCTCTCACACACACACACACACACATACACACACACACACACACACACTGTGTAGTATACATTTACTATGATTTTCTTTTAGATAGAATATTTGTGAAGCGTTATAAGTGCATTAGTGCATTTTGTTTGCATAAACTAATCTCTGTTTACTTTGCAAAGTGAGATGCCAATCTGCCATGCAGCCAAAACAGAGAATTCCCCTGCTGAGTGCCTCAAACAGAATTCAGAATTCGTACTCGCATCAAAACCTGCCCGTTTTTCTCATCTAAATAAAACAATCCTGATTTCTGTTGAATTTCATGCTATTTGGTTTGTGAATGTGTAGCCTTTCAGTTCTATCTGCCTGAAACACTTCCTACAAACATCCCCAACTGTCAGGCTCTGCAGTATGTTTACATACAGCATTGATCATGAACATATGGCGCCTCTATATAGGATAAATCAGGAATGTACGCTGTGACACGGCTATTCATCAACGTCATAGTCATTTATCAGGACACACACCCCTCTCAACAAGTTACACTCAAAAGACACACACACACACTCACACACACACACACACATCATCAGGCAGCATTCAGAATCCACTCACACCTCTCAACAAGTTATAATAGAGAGAAGGAGGAGCATGGCGCAAGCAGGTTGTGTGTTTGTGTTTCAGCACTTACACACATGCACGCACACTCATATACATACACACACACAAACACACACACACAGGCACATACCGGTATACACGCTCTCATAGACACACTCATATAGACACACTCACTCATAGGCATAGACACAACCACTTATGCACACACACTTACAAACACACACACACACAACCAGAACACCATTGCTCCATCCACACATTCACCTCAACAGTCTCCTGTTAACAAAATGTCAGGGCACACACACACGCACACATACACGCACACACACATACACACACAAACACACACACTCTCAAACACACTGACACACACACAGACCTGATGAGTCAGGGATTCAGTGTAGAGGAGATTAGGGCCCATTCATCTAGCGCTGCCAGGACAGGTCCTCACCCGAGAGCACGATGGGAACTAAGAGTCCAGACGGCTCTGCTCCGCTAGTGTGCGTCTGTGGTAGTAGTTGGTGTGTGTGTGTGTGTGTGTGTGTCAGTTCTGTGTGTGTGTGTGTGTGTGTGTGTGTGTGTGTGTGTGCATTTGTGAACTTAGAGATCCGGTTAGCTGGCGTTTGCTGCTATGTGTGAGCTCACATCTCTGTCTGTCTCTGTGTTGTCCATGTGTGTGTGTGTCTGTGTGTGTCTGGAGAGCTTTTGAGTGTTTATTTGTGTAGTAGACAGTAATTTGACACTGGTTCTTATTTTGATTTATGAGTGTGTAAATTGACCGGTATCTCTCTGTCAGACCCAAGGACTGTAATTAAATGGTCAGAATGCTATCAATAAATCACGATCTTTCTGAATGCTCACACAATGTAATCAATTACTTTTTTAGATTATATAAAATTCATGATTTTAATTAGCAATATCGTACATAAGTCACTCCTATAAATAAACAAATAAGTCAAAGCTCTAATAATTAAGCATGAACATATGAATTTACGGACTGAATTTTGTTTGTCAGGGATAGCCATATACATTTTTACGTACATTATTACACACATTACTCTCTGCAGGGTCCATTCAGGGCCCACACTTAGTCAACATTACACAAACTCAACATTGATACATTTGGAGAAAATGAAAACAAATAGCACAATCACCCCTTGGGGGCGCTGTGGTGCAACTGCACCCGTACCACATTTGGGTCTAAGTCTCTGTCTCCCACTCGTTTCCTGTCTGTCTCTTCACTGTGCTGTCACAATAAAGGCACAGAGCCCCAAAAAATATACTTCAAAAACTTATTTTCTATGCAACAACCTTCATATTGGGGCAGTCGTGGCCTACTGGTTAGGGCTTTGGCCCTGTAAACGAATGGTTGCCAGTTTGATCCCCGACCAGTAGGAATGGCTGAAGTGCCCTTGAGCAAGGCACCTAACCCCTCACTGCTCCCCGAGCATCGCTGTAGCAAGGCAGCTCACTGCTCCGGGTTAGTGTGTGCTTCACCTCACTGTGTGCTCTGTGTGTTCACTAATTCACAGACGGGATAAATGCAGAGACCAAAGTCCTTATTTACGTTCCTAGTATAGACCCTTTCATCAATAAAAACAAAAACAATGCTTGAACGTTCTATTTGGGCCCCAATCTACTTCCTCTACATTAAGATAACATATGGAATGTTAAAAAGGAAGTCTTGTGGGGCCAACTATGATGCTGATAATGGAACTCTCTTGAAAGGGTCCATACTTGGCCTAGAAACCTGATACATTTACATATTACACACTGGGTAATTGGTACTGAATCACTGGCACTCTCACTGTTCACTGGTCACTACAGCCGTGCAGGGCTACAGGGACCATTAGAGGCGTTACATACGGGGTTATAATAATTATACTATACTGTCGTAACCATGCTGCGGTCAAAGAAAGCCCTCTACTCCTCGCTTCATGTCTGGGTGCTCACAGCACGTTATTATCAGACAGATCAAGGCTCTTAAAATGGGCTGTGTGGATGGAGAATGGAGTTAAATTGAAACAATGTTTTAGTAAATGAGTATAGTTTGAGTATACACTCTTAAAACAAATGTGTTAAAAACAACACAACTTCTCTGTGTCCAGATAGGGACAAAACATTAATTTTAAGAGTGTAGTGTGGATGTAGCCTATGTGCAGTCGTAGCCAAGCTGCCTGCCCTAGAAAGCCCTCTATTCCACACCTCATCCCTGGGTGCCCACAGCACGTCAGATTAGGGCTCTTAACCCAGACTGACCCTCCTCAGTACGCTAATCTTGAGCGGAGCGTTACAGCTGGGCACCAGCACCAGGAGTATGGTGACCACTGCAGGGGAGATAGCAATGGCCACTACAGGCACTGAATAAATCACTGCAGGGCTAGAGGGACAGGCGTATATTAAATCCCTGCAGGACTCGGCATAAATCACTACTACAGGGTTATAACACTGACCAGTAAAGACATTGCATAAATCACTACAGGGTTATAACACTGACCAGGACCACTACATGCATGGAAATGGCATTAATCACTACAGGGTTATAACACTGTCCACGACCACTACATGCATGGAAATGGCATTAATCACTACAGGGTTATAACACTGTCCACGACACTACATGCATGAAAATGGCATTAATCACTACAGGGTTATAACACTGACCAGTAAAGACATTGCATAAATCACAACAGGGTTATAACACTGACCACGACCACTACATGCATGGAAATGGCATTAATCACTACAGGGTTATAACACTGACCACGACCACTACAGGCATGGAAATGGCTTAAAACACTAGCTCTACAGGTGCGGCATACAGGGTTATAACCCTGACCAGTACATACACGGTTATAACCCTGACCAGTACATACAGGGTTATAACACTGACCACTACAGGCCTGGCACTGACAGGGTGGTGGCACGCAGGCGAGATGGAAAAATGCTACCGTCGGTCCTCCACAGCGCCTCGCCGGCATCCCATGATGCAACAGATGAAGTACGGTATGCTGCAGTGCGGAGTTCGAACTGCACGTGTGTGATTGGCTGGCGCTGGCACTTTACCCACCTTGCCCTCACTACATGCCACAGCAAGATGCAGATGGTGCGTTTGTGTGTGTGTGTGTGTGTGTGTGTGAGTGTGTGTGAGTGTGTGTGTGTGTGTGTGTGTGTGTGTGTGTGTGTGTGTGTGTGTGTGTGTGTGTGTGTGTGTGTGAGTGGTGAGTGCGTGTGTATGTGTGTGGGAATATTACCTTATCCCCACTAAAACATGCTTAAAAAACATCTGAGGTGAATATGAGCTTATTCTCTTTAAAACATGCTTAAACAGCTTCCATTAGATGAGTATTACCTTCTTCTCCTCTGAAATGGACATAAAAAACCTCCATTACATATTCCATTAAGTATTACCTTAGCTGACAAGAATATAATTCTATTCATGTGCAGCATTTAAATCCATGTCATATGTTTAAATACTATACATACAGTACTATACACACCTGCAGGTAGATGAAGATTTGAGAATGAACCAGAAAATCAAACACAGAATCTGATGATTAGGTAATTGACTAATGATTAATGGATGATTCAGTAAAATAATCTCTTAGTCAAACCTGACTGGATAAGGCAACTTAAAGTTAAAAGTTAAAGTTGACTGTTATTTAGCGGACGCTTTCATAAAAAAGCAACACGGACTTGCACTGGCGGGAATCAAACCTGGGTCGTCGACCAATTGTCAGTTGGTGATGGTATCGCTGATCCACCACGCCCACTGGTTCTATACTTGCATGACTTCAATGGCCACTCATAGAAGAAGGGGAGAGATATCCAGTGGTGTCGGCAGGAAACCTGTTGTTGTGGTAGTTGACACTATTTGATTTGCCCAGTTTAGGTCTGGGCGCTACAACCAGTGAAACGGTGATGGTCTTCCTGGAAAGTGACAGCAGACAAATACACCTTTAGATAAGACCTTCTGAATGAAATAATTCTAAAATGCTGATACATTTACAATGACTTCGACAGACTTATGAGTGACTTAGGGTGAGTTAAGGTGACTTGATCCTTTCATGACGAACTATAATTATTCATTATAGGGGTGGAGACTGCCAAATATCAAAAGCTTTTCACGCAACAACAACAAAAAAAGCCATACTTAACATTCCGGATAATTCTTCACACTTCTCCAGCCAGACTACGTGGAGACACAGTCCTGCAATGTGATTGTTGAGATGACAGAACGAGAGGCCCGCTCTTGGACGGGTCCACGCCACTGCTGTTTGCCCAGTGGGTTCACACTGACAGGGGTCAGGAGGTCAGAACCGGCACGGAGCCCCGACTGGCTCGGGTCCACTGGTTCGACCCATCGCATTCAGAACCGGCAGACTCCCGGGAGGGTACACCCCATGGGAGAGTAAACGCCAGAAATGTGTCAAAATGGCCCTAATGAAAAATAACTATATTACAGTTTTATAGTACTTTTATATACAGTAAATACTATAGTATTCCTAGAAGATTAATTTAATATTTTGACCCAAAGTACTATACAATTCCTGTAGTTCTTTTTTTGTAAGGGGGAGTCTTTGCCCATATTTATAAAGTCAGTGAGGATAGGAGCAGGCTTCACTCAATTTGTCTATTTCTAAACTTTAAGAGTGCTGGCCTGGATAGTTATACATACAAGAAAAATAGGAGAGAGGCCGCACTATGCATACATACTCTTTTATTTGCACATACGCGTTTCGGCGTGTGCCTTCTTCAGTGCGTGTGCCTCTCTCCTATTTTTCTTATTTTTCCCATATTTATAAAGGCACATACACTACTGGCCTACACAAAGCCGTAGGGACACGTATGCACAGAGGATCGGAGCCAGTTCATAAGTCCGATTGGTCCCCACAGCATAAATGGGAGTCTGGGAAGCACATTGTGGTGCAAACTAAAACAACAAATAATTTGTGCAAACAGGGGTGCTTTCCTTTAGCACTGTCTGCTTTGCGTGTTAAAAGCATCTTCAGGCAGACAGAGACAACAAAAGACAGCAAATATGACACCTGCACGTTGTGTGAGTAACTACACTGTAAGTACTCTAAGCATCACACTTGATTCGTGCACTTGTGTGTTCTTCTAAGTCCAAACTGACATATTTAGATTTAGGCTCTGAGCCTGGTTCGTCTTAGATTACTGTACATTAGATTACATTAGATTAGATTAGATTCAACTTTATTGTCATTGTGCAGAGTACAAGTACAAAGACAACAAAATGCAGTTTGCATCTAACCAGAAGTGCAAAAAGCAGAAAAGTGCAATGTGATATACAGTACAGGATAAGTATAGACAGGTGGTGCATAGACAAGACAAGAAATATAGTGCCGTGTAGACAGTAGTATACAGTTGGTTTACAGAAGGTGGTTTAGAGCAATATAAATTAAATATAAATATGTGCAGTGTATTAGCAGTTACCTTATAAGAGCAGAATAAATATGGCTATGTAATATGAACAATGTATGAACAACAACATGTACAGATATATGCAATGTAGTAGCAGTAACGTTATAACAGTAGAAAGAATAATTTAGATATTAGCAATAAACATTACGTGTCTTGCATCACATTGCTTTGTTTCCTGCTCTTTGTTTTTGCAATATTGGGTCAATTGTAACACAATGTCTTAAAACTCTCTGCGTTTAAATACATGAAATGCATACGTAAAGCGTAACTAATGCTTCTTAAAGATGTCACCAAACAGAGACTGAAGAATGTTGTGACCTCATCCACTGCGGGCTCTCCTTGGACAGCTCAGGTCAAAAGTTTGAGGTTTAACGGCCCACCCTGCACATTAACGTGATTCCAGTCCTTCCGGCGGCGTTCCCTCCCACCTCTCTGGAGGTTCCCACCGTCCTCTACTTCCATACACACACACACACACACGCACACACAAACAAACATATACACACACACACATCACACACATACACAAACACACTGTGCTGACAGATTTATTGGCTTGTTTGGATAGAATCAGAGAAAACACCTTTTCAACAAGCAGGTGGGGTGTGTCAGTTCTGAAATCCGTAGGAGGGATATCATATTGTGGGGACAGAAAGCAGAAACATCTTACCACAACTGCTCTGAACACAAACACACAGTCTGAGCTAGGAAGACTTGAGCTTTGTCTGGTTAAAGAAGTTCCTGAGATGACAGGAGTTTTTTGATAGATTTGCACATGTGCAAAAGGAATTAGCTTGTACTTGTGCTCGTATAATGATCTCTTGGAAGCGCAGGGCTGTGGTAAGACAAATCCCGTTCCACTCCACTGGAGTTTGTGTGTGTGTGTGTGTGTGTGTGTGTGTGTGTGTGTGTGCATATGTGTGTGTATGTGTGTGTGTGTGTGTGTGTGTGTGTGTGTGTGTGTATATGTGTGTGTGTGTGTGTGTGTGTGTGTGTGTGTGTTGCAAGACTGTGGTAAGACTAGCCACCTGTTGTAGAACTGGTGTGTACATGCGCAGACTTAAGCTGCCATGGTCAAGGGGGTGGGCCAATTGTGTGTCTTCTGTCTCTGACCTAAAGGAAATCCAGAAAGAGGTTGTATGTTCACTGTGGACTTTTCTGTATGCATAAAAATCATTCCTTGCACAAGTATGCCCACAAAGCACTGAAGTGGCATGTTGTAGCGTGAGGTAGCCAACCTGCGCATTGAGGTGAAATGCTCTTCCTCTGCCCAAAAACACTCAACAAAGAATCTACAGGCTTTCCCCTCTGCTCAAATCGCCCACATGCATACCAGTCCTGCGCATAAAGAGGGTATCAGCAGAGGCATTAAACCCACACACACACACACACACACACACACAGAGTCCTGCGCAATATGAGGGTATCAGCACATGCATTAGACCCCCATTAGCACGCATACCACAGCCGGGAGAATACATCCCAGCATGCACTGGGCCGATGCCAAGGGGGCTGTGGAGCAACAGGCCTGTGGGACGGAGAGGAATGTGGAGGTTATCACTCACCCCGACTCCAAACCACACACACACACACACACACACACACACACACACACACACACACACTCGCCTCAACCCAAACCTAACCACAGCCCAGGCTCAAATGATCACCTCCCACGGCTAAATCTGCACCATTACAAGCAGATAAATCCGCCTGATAGCTCACACTTGGACTTTAAAATTAAATTACTTTTATTTATTTATTTATTTATTTTTATTTTTTTGGGGGGGGGGGGTATAAACACGGCCCAGTAGTGAGCTAAGAAGATCAAAGTGAGACTGTAACATTTTCCTCAGTTTGTTTATGGTTATGTTATGTTTAAAATTGTTAGTAGATGCTTTTGTCCACAGTAACTTACAATGGCATCAATAAACATTACATTAACATTAAATGTAAGTTTAAAGTACAGTATGACAGTAAAATCAAATAACCAGTCATATAGCAAGTCAAAAATTCCAGTATAAACAAAATGACATTGAACAGAATAATAACAGTAACCATCCTAAAGTGATCTCTCGGACGAAGAGCATTAGGGAAATCATTCCACCAAGGAGAAATCACAGAAAAAAGCATCTTGACTGTGACCTCTTAGTTATGGAATCTTATGATGGAAGGCCGACATAACAGACACTCATCAGGATAGCAGAGGGCGAGAATGAACATAGAGCTGGATCATTGAATTAATGTAGCAAGGTGAAGATCCAGTAAGTGTCTTATAGGCCAGCGTGAGGGATCTGAATTAATGTAGCAAGGTGAAGATCCAGTAAGTGTCTTATAGGCCAGCGTGAGGGATCTGAATTAATGTAGTAAGGTGAAGATCCAGTAAGTGTCTTATAGGCCAGCGTGAGGGATCTGAATTAATGTAGCAAGGTGAAGATCCAGTAAGTGCTTTATAGGCCAGCGTGAGGGATCTGAATTTAATTCTGGCTTCTACAGGACGCCAGTGAAGGTGGAGCTATGTGTCTTACCTGGCTGATTAAAGACTAGACGTTCTGCTGCATTTTGAATCATCTGTAATGGTCTCACTACACAAGCAGATGCCTTGTGATGGAGTGTGTGTGTGTGTGTGTGTGTGTGTGTGTGTGTGTGTGTGTGTGTGTGTGCACAAGGCACATGATGGTTGATTTGCAAATTTAGAGCGCGTTTTGAAAGACTCCCTCCAGTCGAGACTTGGAGAGAGAGGATATGCATAGCATGCACTGCAGTGTGCAGACTTTCAAAGATGTCCTTCATGCTTATTTTAACGTGTCATGGCCCCTTTTAAAACAATCTCTCTTTAACAAGCCTGGCGTTAAACTACCAATTTACACGTCCCTCGCAGCTCAAGGCATTTCCAGGTGAACAGAGGGTGATAGTGTTGTGGTCATAAATCACAGTGAATACTGTGAGTTTAACCTAATCCTGTGCTGTCAGAGGCCTCCACACAAGGGACATTTTCACATAGTAAAGCAAAGTTTTATTATTGTCGATGGAAGGAGGTCATGGATGGAGACCAATCAACAGGTCTCGCTGTTTCATGCATTCCAGCTGGGCTGTCAGGTGTGCATCATGGCATTAACATGAAGCACTACAGGATCGACTGCTGGACAAAACTGCACCCTAACAACAGATTAAGCAGTCCAGTTAGGGTACTGAAAACGCATTGAGGAATGTGATAGGCTGTAAATTGTTCGCAGCCCATCGCTACTTGTTCTCACAATCTGTCAATCAAATCGCATAGTGGTAGGAAGATGCGAAGAATAGAATACTAAAAAAGAATGGTAAACTAAAATATTATTGAAGACAGACGATTTTTAGTTTGAAAATAGTTAGGCCTGCAGAGAAGGCCTTGCAGACCCTGATGGTCTGCCGGCGGTAAAGAAGTAGTGTTTAAATACTTTTTTGTGTGTGTGTGTGTGACCAAAGACAAAAAAAAACAGAATCAGTGGTTTGTGATTGTGAAGGAGTGAATATACGGAGGCAGCAGTTTGTGAAACCCAAAATGTTCCACTGTGAAACCTTTTGGCCTCAGACCATTCACCTTATGCAGCCATTGTAAACCAAAACAAGGCTATGGGGTACACTGCCTACATCATACTTGTTCTCGCTACCTACTGGCGAATGCATAGAACACACTAATCCTCTGGTGTATGTTTTTCGGCCTCGTTTTGGTTTACAATGGCCGTCGTGTGAATAAGGCGAATTATTTCATTCTGCACTCACTTCTTTGACGGATTGAGGCCTGGACTCTGGCTGGGCCACTCTAAAATGCTGATATTGTTCTCTGTTAACCATTTCTTGCCTTGTTTGGCTGTATGTTTTGGATTATTGTGTGGTCCAGTTGGGGCAGGTCCAGTTGGGGCAGGTCTCTCAGCAGAATGCCTGATCTGTTCCTCCAGAATCTTAATGTAGCCCTTTGTTTTAGTGTTACCATTTAGTCAAGTCAAGTCAAGTCAGTTTTATTTAGTATAGCACATTTAACATGCACAGAGTGCAACCCAAAGCGCTCCACATACAAGACATTGACACAAAACAAAAGACAATAACAAAAGACAATAAGACAAAAAATGTAAGACGGAGCGGCGTAGTCGCCAGCGTACCCGTGACACCAAGACATGACAAAAACATTTCAAAAATAACAAACACAAAAGATGCCGAACGGGGCGGCGTAGTCGCCAGCGTTCCTGTGACACTAAGACATACAAGACAGACAACAAAGCAAATTGAAAATAAATAAATTAAATAAATAAATAAAATAATAATAATCATGTTAAATTAGTTCAATTTCCAACTGGCTGAAAATGACCAAGGGCAATGATGACCCGCGTGAAACTGCGCACAGCCAATGCAAGACAAACAAACAAAGTTCTTTCACTGACCAACTCAGAGAATTTACTGCCAGTCTGGAGAGCAGAGCACTGGAAAGAACAGAACAGTCTGAAGTCATGATGGGCGATCTTCTTGCTGATGGCTTTAGCAAGGACTGTTTGTTGCTTCATGGCTCCCGACATCACCATCAGAGCTCCCCAGAGCTTTACTTTGAGAAATTCACCAGATCCCACTGGTTGAAAAACATCCCAAAAGGGCCCAGCTGCAAAATCTTACTGATGATAGCGGAAACACAACCAACAAGGAGAGATTGTGGTTCCCACTAAAAAGGAACAGAAAGGGACCGTTTAGGAGCTTCAGTCTACTCAGTCTGCATAGGTATACAGTAGCAGCATGTTGCGCTCAGTGATTAAATGCTTTACCATGTGGGTTATGTTACATCAACTAGGTAGGTTATTGTCTTTTACAGTTTCTTTTTAAAGTTGCTTTTGTGCATTTCTCAGGTCAGAATTGAAATTCTCAAAACTACTTTTTAAACCTTTTAAACCTCCACATACATATGTATTACCATAAAAGCAATTTCTCATTGTTTTGAACAGCAAATGCTTTGGCCATTCATTTGATTTAGTCTCTTCTCCTGTTCAGTGTTGGCTTTTCCCCATAACAATGCTGTGATTATTTAAGGCGAGACACTACAGGTGAATAGGGTAAAATTTTTAACAAGCAGATATCACTATGAAACTTACCCAGTTGATTACTTACATTAATATGAGAAAAAAATGTATTACAAGTTTTCTGTAATTTAATGTTTACATATGCAAATTAGGCATTATCTAATTAAATATGCGCTAATTTGCATACATTTTAAAACAAGAAACCTGAGCATTGGATACAGCCAGGTTCAAAATTATGTTTTCATTGTGTTCAGATAATAGATGTTGAAAAATTTACAGAGGGATTTATGAATATCTACTTTAGTTATCCTGTAAATCAGAATATAATGTCAATAGCCCTAAAAAATCGATTTTTGCCATGTTTTTAGGCATAAAATGTCATGTAAGTCAGGCTAGGAATAATATATCAACAAACCCCTCTGTAAATATCTTCGAAATATAGTTAGGCATAAGTCTAGAAAGTTTGGTGTATGTAAGTGCTTCTGAAGTGGAGTTTCCTTGCTCAGAGTGGGAGAGGAAACTCGTTTTGAGAAAACAGCCTTGAAAGACAGCCAATGAGATTCCGTTCTCAGCCTAGCCTCGTCTTTGAACTTTCGCGATTGGTTGCTGATACAAAGGAAGTGTCCATATATGGATCACATAGCGTGATACAGGAAAAACAGAGCTTTCCAATGGTACTATACACGATATGTTTTGGGTCACAGTCGCGGGAGTGCATGCAAGGTTAGAATGCTAACTTTTGCTGAATTTAGGATAAATATACAGGCGCGAGTAGACACAATATAATGAAATAAACACCTAAATGTGTAAATCGGACTTTTTTGTTGTAGTAGTGTGATAGAATACATGCTAAGGTAACAGACTAGCTCAAAATCTCGAAATTGACCAGTGCATGAAAAAACGATGTTTTCACCTGCCGTGTCTCGCCTTAAAGGGAATGTCTGTAGTTACCTTTTATTTATTCAATTTCATGTATGACCACAGTGGAGAGATTGAATTGTCAAGTAAAAGTCTTACCAGACAGCAGAATTTCATACAATGTGTCTTTGCTGGTGGATGCTTCTACTGAATGTGATTATGACTGGAGTTACAACATGAGTGGCCTCCCTTAATTCACTTAATTGCTATGAAGAATACATTTCTATGCATCATACATATGAATAACATTTCAAATTTGTCAGGGGACCAATATTGCCAGTGATGGAGGATATTGAGAGGTGTTGTTTTGGAGAACAAACGTGACTTCATGATCCTACCTTCATGCCAGTCCCCAGTTCAATATTGGGCGCAATGCAAATGTAAATGCAAACAGATTGCATTTACACCTGAGAAAATGTACAGATCCTCACTACAGTTTAATCTACTTCTATTTCAAAGTCATTTTGTCGAACATGTTGTATGTTTCTATTGACACAGGAGACATTTGAAGCCAAGTGTTACAGTAAGTTCTCTGTTACAATCTTTAGGTGGATTTGATGTTGTTGTAGCTAAACATATGCATAATATTTTCTTTACAGTTAACTGTTCAGTGTTTGATGTTCCCAATTCAGCATTTGGTAAATTAACTTGTCTTATATTCCAATTAAAGATGCAGGTCACAATTTTGGCTGTACATTTTGTCATATTCAGGAAATAACTCCTCACACATAGTTCCTTGTTTTGCGTGAGGTCTATGAAACAAACCCTGATACCCAGTCCTGACCACATACCACAAAGTCTCAGTTTTCAATTGTAAGATATCATTTCTCAGCAACAACAACAAATCTAAATGCCACGGTCATGCAACATTGCGGGAACTAACTGCATCTTAGAAGACTCTACCCATGTCCTATACAAAGTTTTTGAATGGGGGGGGCATACAACATAAAACATAATACAAATACACAGCACAAATATAATGTTAACAGAATAAGGAAAATGGAAATATTACAACTTCTTTCTTATTGTCCTGGGTTTTGGTATTTCTGTGTTCATGCATTAGTAGTAGTCCCAGTAACCAAAATATATGCATAAATGTGATAATATTGCTCTTTGGTATACTGGGCTCTATTTTCCGTCCCGGCGCAATTGACTTTGTATACTCGCGCGTTTGTCTTTCCTATTTTGCAGTCAGCGCATATTGGAATTTTCCCTCCACAGGTACATGCCTGGAAATTAGGGAATTCGATTGCGCCCACGGGGGCGGTTCAGCGAAAAGACGGGGCGTGTTCCGGCGCAAACGTTCACTGTTGATATTTTGCAGTTTCAGAAAACAATTCCGCCACAGACCAAGAACTCCCTGGTTTAAAGTCTGTGGCGAAAATGCAGATGCTATTTTAAGGGCGCATGCATGACCACAGGCCTGCATGAATGAATGCGTTGCACACCAATCTACAGACACCCCCGTGCACAGACGGAAACATTCAAAGCCTTGATAATATTTGTCCATTTCCCGGTTTTGTTCGTGCATTGGTGACCTAAATATTTAGTAGCCTATAAAGTACAACATCTACATGCAATATCTTTACAACAACGCCTAATTACGACCTATTAATCTGGACAACTTTATAGGCTACAACCCTATAAAGGCTAAAGTTACTTTTAGTTTAGTTCCAATTTACCGTTGTGTAAGGTTTTAAGCACCATAATTTTGCCTACCTTGTTGTAGCCCATCTGAAATAACTCCAAGCTTTGCTATGTTCCCTCCATCCTTTCGTTATTTTCAAAAAACGTTTTATATCCATGATGGCCTTGAAGTCTTGAGTTAGTGAATTAGCTTAAATCAGCTTTTCATGTGCTGTTAACCAGCAACAGATAGTACAAGAAAGCAGCAAGTATGGTTACAATTTCTGTACAATTTCTGTAGTTGCTGCATCCATTCATTGTTATTCTCTCTCCTGCTCAAATAAATGTTGTGCGTGAATTAAGTTGATGATAATGTGTTTACAAACTCTGCTTTACAGAAAATATTGTAAATAGTCTACTGTCACGCAGTTAATGGAATACTGTGCAGAGTTGAAAGTTAGGTCAACTTAAACGAAGCTTGGCCCCCTGTGCTGCGCAACGCACACTTAGCTCCTCTCATCTATACAATGTAGTTCCCATTTCTGTAAACCATACATAATTTCAAAGAAAAATATTACCACTCGAGGGAAATCAGTGTGGTGTCCATGTGAAAAAATAGGCATAAATCTAGCGTACACATTTTCACGAATCACTGATGTGTTGATGACATAAATTAGGAAATGTTAGAGGACTTAAGGAGACGTGATGTTGAACTGCATGCCGATGCCATTTAACCCAAATGCCCAGATTAACTGACGGAAGATATGCATTGTCTATAGAGAGGTAATGTTAGATTACATTGTACATTGCAAATATATCACCATGCATTCATAACCTCGTGATTCAGTGAGAATGATCCCAAAACATCGGAAAGTATGTCTTTGTGACAATTCTGTATTACATTTTGTCAAGATGAAAAATCAATAGCTAACTGTTCCCAAGTGAACAGTGATTATAGCGCTGTGAACGCTCCTGGCTGCGCCTGGCAAATACGCCACCATAATAGCAATCAGCTATGGAACAAGCGTGCCTGTTGTTAAAGGGATTGTGAGATGACGCTCTGATTGGTTTATTGCACGTTACGCACAAACCACACCCATGATTAATGTAGCTACTTCAGACCACCCCATTTTAGATTTGCGTCGGGCGCAACAGTCAATAGGGGAGTTCGACTTGCGGCAGATCTGTGCAGATCTGACTTGATGTGATGCATGCTGGGTTGAACACAATGCATACTGGGATGGACGCAATGCATACTGGTTAGAAATTCTGTCCGACTTCGAGAGGGAGTTAAAAGTCATTTTCCGACGAATGACCGTCGCAGGAAGTTGCGTCATAACAAAGGGACGCCAGACCCTCTTGTAACAGCTACTCGGTGATACCAGAGAATGTCTAATAAGGGCTCTGGTGATACTGCAGACTCGTAAAAGTAGTTAGAAAATAAGGCAGAAAAACGACAAGTTTCCTCATGCTGCTTCCTTATGTTGGAATATGCAAAAATGTACAAACAATCAAGAGGATGCTTTCTTGTATGTGATTTCTGCAACAGTGATACTGCAAACGTGTTGATAGCCTATTGTTGAGCCTATTTTTATGCTGTAGCCTAGTGTAAAGCATGTCACACTAGACTAGCCTACAGAAAACTAATTGATGTGATATAATGATAACTTGTATGCCTACAATGGTTTATTAAACATCGTAGTCATTTATTTAGTCAGTCATCATGTTCATGTTAATGAATAGGAAGGACATCTAAACGATACCAACATTTAAATAAACCAACATTTCGCGCAATATCTGCCGTGAGTCCCTATGCGTGAGTCACAAGCTCCTCCCAGCTGACTGGCAGATCACGTGGACAGTCAGTCGCGATCGATTATTTAATAAATACATGTGAATTACGAATAATAATAAATAGATTCTACCTAATGTGACTATTTTTTCCATGAACTGTAAAAGAAAACACGTTTTTCCCCACTGTATTCTCCATAAAGAGTAAAGTAAAATATAGCCGCAAGCGGCAATGGCGGGCCCGAGCACCTGTGGGCCGCAACCCGTGACATTTCAGATTCCAACAAAGCACCGACGTGGTGCATTTGTAAAATGTACATATTTGATGTGTGTGCTATTTGTTTTTGCATGTTATTTTCTGGCACATTTACTTGCTTGGCCAGGTGGGGGCGCAATGCAAGGCAGGCCCATTGTGTGTCATCATAATCATAATTTAAATTAACCTGAGAAATTTCAGATTATTCATTTTAAGCAAAGAACATTTCTGATACACTTTTTGGCCAGATGGTGGCGCTATATTAGGCATTTGAATTACACGTGAATATCATCACAATAATGATATCCAATATTTTGCAAAGTTTCAGATAAACCAATATAGGTATTACCAATTTCTGGCACATTTTCCTGCTTGGCCAGGTGGTGGCGCTATGCCAGGCAGGCCCATAGGGTCTCTGGATATCATCATAATTATAATTTCTATTAACCTGAGAAGTTTCAGATCATTCATTCAAAGCATAGAGCATTTCTGGCATATTTCCTGTTAGACCAGATGGTGGCGCTATGCTAGGCATGTGAATTATACAGTATGTGTGAATATCATCACAATAATGATATCCAATATTTTATAAAGTTTCAGATCAATCACTTAAGGCATTGTCCATTTCTGGCACATTTCCTACTTGGCCAGGTGGTGGCGCTATGCCAGGCAGGCCCATTGGGTGTCTGAATATCATCATAATCATAATATCTATTAACCTGAGAAGTTTCAGACCATTCATTCAATGCACTGTGACTTTATGACACATTTCCTGTTTATATGGTGTGATATTAAAATCATGACATATTACAACATATAAAAAATCCCTTCACAATTTAACATCAGCGACATCTTGGCATAATGTTTGCCGAATTTCACATGAATCTGACAAACCGTCTAGGAGGAGTATGTTAAAATTGATCATGTTACATCACTGTAATTGCCATTCTTTCTGTTGCCAGGTGGTGGCGCTATGCCAAATATGCATTAAGGGCATGTGAATATCATCACTCCCATGGTATTCAAAGACCTGTGAAATGTAAAACATTTCAAGCCATGCATGGTGAATTATGACACATTTATTGTTTGTGTGGAACGGTATTAAAATTAACAATTTTGCCATTTTGTCAAATTACAACATATCAAAAAAAGGCTTCACAATTTAGAATCAGGAACATCTCGGCGTCATGTATACCAACTTTGACATGAATCGGATCAACCGTCTAGGAGGAGTACATTAAAATTGATCATGTCCACAATGCACAAATTCTCAAATACCTCACTTCCTGTGGGCGTGGCTAATGGCATGTTAATACAAAAGTTGTTTGTTTTTGGGAGTTACATACACCCCCCAAATTTGGTGTGTGTATCTAAAACTATATGCCAACCACAAGTCACAGTGACATAAGGGGGCGCTAGCGAGTCTCTGGGCCATACCCGGTGCCAAGCTTTTATCCCTGTCTATTCACTGTACCACTTGATGTGTGTGCCAAATTGCATACGTTTTCACCCATGGGAAGCACCTCTTTTGGGATCACAATTCAGCACATATTTCATCACATTAGTCTGCACAAAATCCCAAATATCTCACTTCCTGTTGGGCGTGGCTAATGCATTGTACATAGGAAAGTTGTTCATCTTGGAGAGATACAGACACCTACCAAATTTGGTGTGTGTAGCTGAAATTATATGCCAACCACGGGATCAGTCACCTAAGGAGGCGTAAGGGGGCGCTAGCGAGTCCCTGGGCCATGCCAGGGGCCAAGCTTTTGTACCTAGCTGCTTTGTGTGACACCTGATGTGTGTGTCAAATTTCAAGACTTTTCATTTATGTTAACCACCTCAAAATATATGCCAACCACGGGATCAGTCACCTAAGGGGGCGCTAGCGAGACCCTGGGCCACGCCCGGAGTCAAACTCTTCTACATAACTGCGATGCGTGACACTTGACGTGTGTGCCACATTTCAAGAGTTTTCGACCATGTTAACCACTTCAAAAACAGGAAAGCAAAAAAGTAGAATAATGAATAATAATAATAAATATAGCCGCAAGCGGCAATGGCGGGCCCGAGCACCTGCGGGCCGCAACCCGTGACATTTCAGAATCCAACAAAGCACCGACGTGGTGCATTTGTAAAATGTACATATTTGATGCGTGGGCTATTTGTTTTTGCATGTTATTTTCTGGCACATTTACTTGCTTGGCCAGGTGGGGGCGCAATGCAAGGCAGGCCCATTGTGTGTCATCATAATCATAATATAAATTAACCTGAGAAATTTCAGATTTTTCATTTTAAGCAAAGAACATTTGTGATACACTTTTTGGCCAGATGGTGGCGCTATATTAGGCATTTGAATTACACATGTGAATATCATCACAATAATGATATCCAATATTTTGCAAAGTTTCAGATAAACCAATATTGGCATTACCAATTTCTGGCACATTTTCCTGCTTAGCCAGGTGGTGGCGCTATGCCAGGCAGGCCCATAGGGTCTCTGGATATCATCATAATTATAATATCTATTAACCTGAGAAGTTTCAGACCATTCATTCAAAGCATAGAGCATTTCTGGCATATTTCCTGTTTGGCCAGATGGTGGCGCTATGCTAGGCATGTGAATTATATGTGTGAATATCATCACAATAATGATATCCAATATTTTATAAAGTTTCAGATCAATCACTTAAGGCATTGTCCATTTCTGGCACATTTCCTACTTGGCCAGGTGGTGGCGCTATGCCAGGCAGGCCCAGTGGGTGTCTGAATATCATCATAATCATAATATCTATTAACCTGAGAAGTTTCAGATCATTCATTCAATGCACTGTGACTTTATGACACATTTCCTGTTTATGTGGTGAGATATTAAAATCATATCAAATATATAAGTTATCAAAAATCCCTTCACAATTTAACATCAGCGACATCTTGGCATAATATTCGCCAAATTTCAAATGAATCTAACAAACCGTCTAGGAGGAGTATGTTCAAATTGATCATGTGAAATCAGTATAATTGTCATTCTTTCTGTTGCCAGGTGGTGGCGCTATGCCAAACATGCTTTATGGGCATGTGAATATTATCATTAACATGGTCTTTAATGACCTGTGAAATTTAAAACATTTCAAGCCATGCATGGTGAATTATGACACATTTATTGTTCATGTGGAAGGGTATTAAAATTAATAATTTCGCCATTTCGTCAAATTACAACATATCAAAAAAAGGCTTCACAATTTATAATCAGGAACATCTCGGCGTCATGTATACCAACTTTAACATGAATCGGATCAACCGTCTAGGAGGAGTATGTTAAAATTGATCATGTCCACAACGCACAAAATCTCAATTACCTCACTTCCTGTGGGCGTGGCTAATGACATGGTAATACAAAAGTTGTTTGGTTTTGGGAGTTACATACACCCACAAAATTTGGTGTGTGTATCTAAAACTATATGCCAACCACAAGTCACAGTGACATAAGGGGGCGCTATGGAGTTCCTGGCCAACGCCCGGTGCCAAGCTTTTATCCATGTCTATTCACTGTATCACTTGATGTGTGTGCCAATTTTCATGCGTTTTCACCCATGGGAAGCACCTCTTTTGGGATCACAATTCAGCACATATTTCATCACATTAGTCTGCACAAAATCCCAAATATCTCACTTCCTGTTGGGCGTGGCTAATGCATTGTACATAGGAAAGTTGTTCATCTTGGAGAGATACAGACACCTACCAAATTTGGTGTGTGTAGCTGAAATTATATGCCAACCACGGGATCAGTCACCTAAGGAGGCGTAAGGGGGCGCTAGCGAGTCCCTGGGCCATGCCCGGGGCCAAGCTTTTGTACCTAGCTGCTTTGTGTGACACCTGATGTGTGTCTCAAATTTCAAGACTTTTCGTTTATGTTAACCACCTCAAAATATATGCCAACCACGAGATCAGTCACCTAAGGGGGCACTAGCGAGACCCTGGGCCACGCCCGGAGTCAAACTCTTGTACATAACTGCGATGTGAGACACTTGACGTGTGTGCCACATTTCAAGAGTTTTCGACAATGTTAACCACTTGAAAAACAGGAAAGCAAAAAAGTAGAATAATGAATAATAATAATAAATATAGCCGCAAGCGGCAATGGCGGGCCCGAGCACCTGCGGGCCGCAACCCGTGACATGTTGGAATCCAACAAAGCACCGACGTGGTGCGTTTGTGAAATGTACATATTTGATGCTTGTGATACTTGTTTTTGTATTTTATTTTCTGCCACATGTACTTGCTTGGCCAGGTGGGGGCGCAATGCAAGGCAGGCCCATTGGGTGTCATCATAATCATAATATATATTAACCTGAGAAATTTCAGACCATTCATTTTAAGCAAAGAACATTTCTGATACACTTTTTGGTTGGCCAGATGGTGGCGCTATGTTAGGCATGGAAATTACACATGTGAATATCATCACAATAATGATATCCAAATTTTTTGTAAACGTTTAGATCAATCACTTAAGTCATTGTCCATTTTCTGGCACATTTCCTGCTTGACCAGGTGGTGGCGCTATGCCAGGCAGGCCCATTGGGTGTCTGGATATCATCATAATTATAATATCTATTAACATGAGAAGTTTCAGACCATTTATTCAAAGCATAGAGCATTTCTGGCACATTTCCTGCTTGGCCAGATGGTGGCGCTATGCTAGGCCTGTGAATTACGAATGTGAATATCATCACAATAATGATGTCTGATATTTTATAAAGTTTCAGATCAATCACTTAAGGCATTGTCCATTTCTGGCACATTTCCTGTTTGGCCAGGTGGTGGCGCTATGTCAGGCAGGCCCATTGGGTGTCTGGATATCATCATAAGCATAATATCTATTAACCTGAGAAGTTTCAGACCATTTATTCAAAGCATAGAGCATTTCTGGCACATTTCCTGCTTGGCCAGAAGGTGGCGCTATGTTAGGCCTGTGAATTACGCATGTGAATATCATCACAATAATGATATCCAATATTTTATAAAGTTTCAGATCAATCACTTAAGGCATTGTCCATTTCTGGCACATTTCCTGCTTGGCCAGCTGGTGGCGCTATGCCAGGCAGGCCCATTGGGTGTCTGGATATCATCATAATCATGATATCTATTAACCTGAGAAGTTTCAGACCATTCATTCAATGCACTGTGATTTATGACACATTTCCTGTTTATGTGGTGAGATATTAAAATCATATCAAATATATTACAACATTCAAAAATCCATTCACAATTTAACATCAGCAACATCTTGGCATAATGTTTGCCAAATTTCAAATGAATCTGACAAACCGTCTAGGAGGAGTATGTTCAAATTGATCATGTGAAATCAGCATAATTGCCATTCTTTCTGTTGCCAGTTGGTGGCGCTATGCCAAACATGCATTATGGGCATGTGAATATTATCATTAACATGGTCTTTAATGACCTGTGAAATTTAAAATATTTCAAGCCATGCATGGTGAATTATGACACATTTATTGTTTGTGTGGAACGGTATTAAAATTAACAATTTCGCCATTTTGTCAAATTACAACATATCGAAAAAAAACTTCACAATTTATAATCAGGAACATCTCGGCATCATGTATACCAACTTTGACATGAATCGGATCAACCGTCTAGGAGGAGTACGTTAAAATTGATCATGTCCACAACGCACAAAATCTCAATTACCTCACTTCCTGTGGGCGTGGCTAATGGCATGTTAATACAAAAGTTGTTTGTTTTTGGGAGTTACATACACCCACCAAATTTGGTGTGTGTATCTAAAACTATATGCCAACCACAAGTCACTGTGACGTAAGGGGGCGCTATGGAGTTCCTGGGCAACGCCCGGTGCCAAGCTTTTATCCCTGTCTATTCACTGTACCACTTGATGTGTGTGCTAAATTTCATGCGTTTTCGATTATGTTAACCACCTCAAAATATTTGCCAACCACGGGATCAGTCACCTAAGGGGGCGCTAGCGAGTCCCTGGGCCACGCCCGGGGTCAAGCTCTTGTACCTAACTGCGATGCATGACACCTGACGTGTGTGCCAAATTTCAAGAGGTTTCGACCATGTTAACCACCTCAAAAACAGGAAAGCAAAAAAGTGGAATAACAATAATAATAATAAATATAGCCGCAAGCGGCAATGGCGGGCCCGAGCACCTGTGGGCCGCAACCCGTGACATGTCAGAATCCAACATAGCACCGACGTGGTGAGTTTCTGAAATGTACATATTTGATGCGTGTGCTATTTGTTTTTGTATTTTATTTTCTGCCACATTTACTCGCTTGGCCAGGTGGGGGCTTAATGCAAGGCAGGCCCATTGGGTGTCATCATAATCATAATATATATTAACCTGATAAATTTCAGACCATTCATTTTAAGCAAAGAACATTTCTGATACACTTTTTGGTTGGCCAGATGGTGGCGCTATGTTAGGCATTGAAATTAGACATGTGAATATCATCACAATAATGATATCCAAAATGTTTGTACACTTTCAGATCAATCACTTAAGGCATTGTCCATTTCTGGCACATTTCCTGCTTGACCAGGTGGTGGCGCTATGCCAGGCAGGCCCATTGGGTGTCTGGATATCATCATAATCATAATATCTATTAACCTGAGAAGTTTCAGACCATTTATTCAAAGCATAGAGCATTTCTGGCACATTTCCTGCTTGGCCAGATGGTGGCGCTATGCTAGGCCTGTGAATTACGAATGTGAATATCATCACAATAATGATTTCTGATATTTTATAAAGTTTCAGATCAATCACTTAAGGCATTGTCCATTTCTGGCACATTTCCTGCTTGGCCAGGTGGTGGCGCTATGCCAGGCAGGCCCATTGGGTGTCTGGATATCATCATAGTCATGATATCTATTAACCTGAGAAGTTTCAGACCATTCATTCAATGCACTGTGATTTGTGACACATATCCTGTTTATGTGGTGAGATATTAAAATCATATCAAATATATTACAACATTCAAAAATCCCTTCACAATTTAACATCAGCGACATCTTGGCATAATGTTTGCCAAATTTCAAATGAATCTGACAAACCGTCTAGGAGGAGTATGTTCAAATTGATCATGTGACATCAGTATAATTGTCATTCTTTCTGTTGCCAGGTGGTGGCGCTATGCCAAACATGCATTACGGGCATGTGAATATTATCATTAACATGGTCTTTAATGACCTGTGAAATTTAAAACATTTCAAGCCATGCATGGTGAATTATGACACATTTATTGTTCATGTGGAAGGGTATTAAAATTAATAATTTCGCCATTTCGTCAAATTACAACATATCAAAAAAAGGCTTCACAATTTATAATCAGGAACATCTCGGCGTCATGTATACCAACTTTGACATGAATCGGATCAACCGTCTAGGAGGAGTACGTTAAAATTGATCATGTCCACAACGCACAAAATCTCAATTACCTCACTTCCTGTGGGCGTGGCTAATGGCATGTTAATACAAAAGTTGTTTGTTTTTGGGAGTTACATACACCCACCAAATTTGGTGTGTGTATCTAAAACTATATGCCAACCACAAGTCACTGTGACGTAAGGGGGCGCTATGGAGTTCCTGGGCAACGCCCGGTGCCAAGCTTTTATCCCTGTCTATTCACTGTACCACTTGATGTGTGTGCTAAATTTCATGCGTTTTCGATTATGTTAACCACCTCAAAATATTTGCCAACCACGGGATCAGTCACCTAAGGGGACGCTAGCGAGTCCCTGGGCCACGCCCGGGGTCAAGCTCTTGTACCTAACTGCGATGCATGACACCTGACGTGTGTGCCAAATTTCAAGAGGTTTCGACCATGTTAACCACCTCAAAAACAGGAAAGCAAAAAAGTGGAATAACAATAATAATAATAATAATAATAATCCTTACAAAAACAATAGGGCCTTGCGCCCTTCGGTGCTCGGGCCCTAAATATAGCCGCAAGCGGCAATGGCGGGCCCGAGCACCTGCGGGCCGCAACCCATGACATGTCGGAATCCAACAAAGCACCGACGTGGTGCGTTTGTGAAATGTACATATTTGATGCGTGTGCTATTTGCTTTTGTATTTTATTTTCTTCCACATTTACTCGCTTGGCCAGGTGGGGGCTTAATGCAAGGCAGGCCCATTGGGTGTCATCATAATCATAATATATATTAACCTGAGAAATTTCAGACCATTCATTTTAAGCAAATAACATTTCTGATACACTTTTTGGTTGGCCAGATGATGGCGCTATGTTAGGCATGGAAATTGCACATGTGAATATCATCACAATAATGATATCCAAAATGTTTGTAAACTTTCAGATTAATCACTTAAGGCATTGTCCATTTCTGGCATATTTCCTGCTTGACCAAGTGGTGGCGCTATGCCAGGCAGGCCCATTGGGTGTCTGGATATCATCATAATCATAATATCTATTAACCTGAGAAGTTTCAGACCATTTATTCAAAGCATAGAGCATTTCTGGCACATTTCATGCTTGGCCAGAAGGTGGCGCTATGCTAGGCCTGTGAATTATGCATGTGAATATCATCACAATAATGATATCCAATATTTTATAAAGTTTCAGATCAATCACTTAAGGCATTGTCCATTTCTGGCACATTTCCTGCTTGGCCAGGTGGTGGCGCTATGCCAGGCAGGCCCATTTGGTGTCTGGATATCATCATAATCATGATATCTATTAACCTGAGAAGTTTCAGACCATTCATTCAATGCACTGTGATTTATGACACATTTCCTGTTTATGTGGTGAGATATTAAAATCATATCAAATATATTACAACATTCAAAAATCCATTCACAATTTAACATCAGCGACATCTTGGCATAATGTTTGCCAAATTTCAAATGAATCTGACAAACCGTCTAGGAGGAGTATGTTCAAATTGATCATGTGACATCAGTATAATTGTCATTCTTTCTGTTGCCAGTTGGTGGCGCTATGCCAAACATGCATTATGGGCATGTGAATATTATCATTAACATGGTCTTCAATGACCTGTGAAATTTAAAACATTTCAAGCCATGCATGGTGAATTATGACACATTTATTGTTTATGTGGAAGGGTATTAAAATGAATAATTTCGCCATTTCGTCAAATTACAACATATCAAAAAAAAACTTCACAATTTATAATCAGGAACATCTCGGCATCATGTATACCAACTTTGACATGAATCGGAGCAACCGTCTAGGAGGAGTACGTTAAAATTCATCATGTCCACAACGCACAAAATCTCAATTACCTCACTTCCTGTGGGCGTGGCTAATGGCATGTTAATACAAAAGTTGTTTGTTTTTGGGAGTTACATACACCCACCAAATTTGGTGTGTGTATCTAAAACTATATGCCAACCACAAGTCACTGTGACGTAAGGGGGCGCTATGGAGTTCCTGGGCAACGCCCGGTGCCAAGCTTTTATCCCTGTCTATTCACTGTACCACTTGATGTGTGTGCTAAATTTCATGCGTTTTCGACTATGTTAACCACCTCAAAATATTTGCCAACCACGAGATCAGTCACCTAAGGAGGCGCTAGCGAGTCCCTGGGCCACGCCCGGGGTCAAGCTCTTGTACCTAACTGCGATGCATGACACCTGACGTGTGTGCCAAATTTCAAGAGGTTTCGACCATGTTAACCACCTCAAAAACAGGAAAGCAAAAAAGTGAAATAACAATAATAATAATAATAATAATCCTTACAAAAACAATAGGGCCTTGCGCCCTTCGGGTGCTCGGGCCCTAAATATAGCCGCAAGCGGCAATGGCGGGCCCGAGCACCTGCGGGCCGCAACCCGTGACATTTCGGAATCCAACAAAGCACCGATGTGGTGCGTTTGTGAAATGTACACATTTGATGCGTGTGCTATTTGTTTTTGCATGTTATTTTCAGGCACATTTACTTGATTGGCCAGATGGGGGCGCCATGCAAGGCAGGCCCATTGGGTGTCTGTATATCATCATAAATATAATATCTATTTACCTGAGAAGTTTCAGACCATTTATTCAAAGCATAGAACATTTCTGGCACATTTCCTGATTGGCCAGATGGTGGCGCTATGCTAGGCATGTGAATTACACATGTGAATATCGTCACAATAATGATATCCAATATTTTATAAAGTTTCAGATCAATCACTTAAGGCATTGTCCATTTCTGGCACATTTCCTGCTTGGCCAGGTGGTGGCGCTATGCCAGGCAGGCCCATTGGGTGTCTGGATATCATCATAATCATGATATCTATTAACCTGAGAAGTTTCAGACCATTCATTCAATGCACTGTGATTTATGACACATTTCCTGTTTATGTGGTGAGATATTAAAATCATATCAAATATATTACAATATTCAAAAATCCATTCACAATTTAACATCAGCGACATCTTGGCATAATGTTTGCCAAATTTCAAATGAATCTGGCAAACCGTCTAGGAGGAGTATGTTCAAATTGATCATGTGACATCAGTATAATTGTCATTCTTTCTGTTGCCAGTTGGTGGCGCTATGCCAAACATGCATTATGGGCATGTGAATATTATCATTAACATGGTCTTCAATGACCTGTGAAATTTAAAACATTTCAAGCCATGCATGGTGAATTATGACACATTTATTGTTTATGTGGAAGGGTGTTAAAATTAATAATTTTGCCATTTCGTCAAATTACAACATATCGAAAAAAAACTTCACAATTTATAATCAGGAACATCTCGGCATCATGTATACCAACTTTGACATGAATCGGATCAACCGTCTAGGAGGAGTACTTTAAAATTGATCATGTCCACAACGCACAAAATCTCAATTACCTCACTTCCTGTGGGCGTGGCTAATGGCATGTTAATACAAAAGTTGTTTGTTTTTGGGAGTTACATACACCCATCAAATTTGGTGTGTGTATCTAAAACTATATGCCAACCACAAGTCACTGTGACGTAAGGGGGCGCTATGGAGTTCCTGGGCAACGCCCGGTGCCAAGCTTTTATCCCTGTCTATTCACTGTACCACTTGATGTGTGTGCTAAATTTCATGCGTTTTCGATTATGTTAACCACCTCAAAATATTTGCCAACCACGGGATCAGTCACCTAAGGGGGCGCTAGCGAGTCCCTGGGCCACGCCCGGGGTCAAGCTCTTGTACCTAACTGCGATGCATGACACCTGACGTGTGTGCCAAATTTCAAGAGGTTTCGACCATGTTAACCACCTCAAAAACAGGAAAGCAAAAAAGTGGAATAACAATAATAATAATAATAATAATCCTTACAAAAACAATAGGGCCTTGCGCCCTTCGGGTGCTCGGGCCCTAATAATAATAATAATCCTTACAAAAACAATAGGGCCTTGCGCCCTTCGGGTGCTCGGGCCCTAATAATAATCCTTACAAAAACAATAGGGCCTTGCGCCCTTCGGTGCTCGGGCCCTAATGATGTGCTTATTTCTGGAATTGACGTCACTTCCTGGACTCGTCTGAGGCTGGTCTAATGGGTCATTCGTCTCTATAAGACTTATCTCCTACTGCCGACTTCTGTCAGCCGGGGAGGGACTTAAAATACCACCGTGACACCATGTCACATGGCCTTAAAATATCGCGGGAGTCTTAGCCTGCAGACAGATCTTGCAGTTGCCTTCCACGAGCTGCACGAGCTGAAACACGCCCTCATGACGTCAGTTCAAAGACGTGATAGGGTCATTTGGGAGGAATGTCCTCATGACGATTATGACTGGAGGCTCATGCTGCTTCCTTATGTTGGAATATGCGAAAATAAACAGAAATCGAAGGGATACCTTCTTATACGTGATTTCTGCAACAATGGTAGGCTAGCCTACTGAAAACGTTTGGATATTCTGTTATTTTCTGCTGTTGGCTAAATAGATAGACACATATAGGGGAAACACTTGATATTGAATTTATGTGCTACAATGCAGGCCTGTTAACTGTATGACAACAGTGGTTTATTTAAACTACATCATAAGAATTTATTTCGTCAGTCATCATGCTCATTTTAATGAGTAAGAATGAAAGTTCTGCTGTGTTTATTGCAAACAACATTCCGCGATATCTCCCGCGATGTCTCCCGCGAGTCACGTCAGGCAGACTGTAGCCTTTCTGTCCGGGATGAGCTGCCCTCTGTTGTAGCTCCTCCCGGCTAGGCTCTGAAGATCACGTTTACGTAGTAAGCCAGACCAAGTCAGACTCAGCCGAAGTCAAACAAGCCTAATATCCCGCCGGTAAAATAGCATCAGCGCCCAAGATCCGCCCACAAAGTCACTTGCGTTTTGCGCGAAGACACTTCCATTTCAGACCATTAAAATAGGGCCCACTGTGTTATTATAATACTGCACTTTGGTATAATATTAAAGTGTCCCTGATGATGTTGCAACTTACTAGCCCACTGGTGCTAATGATATGCACTTTATTATTTTACAATGTAGAGATATGGTGTTGTGTACTATGTGGGGGTGATGGAGGGGTTAGTGATCTTGTTGTTGTCTGTCTGTCTATCTGATAAGTTGTGATGAATTTGCGAAAGGATCAATAAATGTCTATTTTTTTTTTAAATGCTTTCATAATATGTCACGTTTAAATGTTCTCATGGATTTGATATAATGCTTTTTTCACAGCTGTACCACTCCTTTCCATTGTTGACCTACTTGCCTCCATTGCATTTTCCTTTGGTCTCTGTGGCTTAGGTAAGCATTTAAAAACTCCAAAGTCACCTACTGTTACAACCAAAGATTCTAGAACAGCTCTGTTCTAGAATCTTTGGTTACAACTGCTCTGTTCTAGAATATTTGGTTACAACTGCTCTGTTCTAGAATCTTTGGTTACAACCCTGTCTGCACTGGCCCCGCCCCCTTTGTGTACCTGTCTGTGATGGACTGTCTCTTTTAGCAGGTGGACGGGGATACACAGGTGTGGCATGTTCTGACTGACAGACTTGGTTCCGCAGTGAGACATCAGCTTTTCACTTGATCAATTTAACCAAATCCATACTAAGCATATATTTGTAGTAGGCTACAGATTTTTGCTTTATCTTCACAATACTGACATGATGTAATAAATCTATCTATCTATAAATGACAGAAACGTCTTTCTGTCTGTGTGTTATTTGCATATCTGTCAAACTGTTTGTCCTACTGATTTAAAACTTGGCAGGTGTCTTGCTGCAGGCACGAGTGCGTGCATTGCAAAGTTTGACGTTTGGATAAAAAATGCAAAAGATATCTTTAAATATCGGTAAAAGCAGCACACATTAGCTTTTGCCGCTGAAAGACATTCATGACCGCATGACTGAATAGTGATTAAGTCCAGAGAGACCATCGCTACCTGCCAGCAAAGGAAGTGTGAGCTCTCTGTCTGTCTCACAGAGAATAGAGAGAATGCTTGCGGTGTTACAGCCTCAACAAAAGAGGACGAGGGGCCAGACTCGTCTCTTCTCTGATGGGGAGGAGGAGGAGAGGGGTTCTATGGAGAGGGAAGGATCTTCTCTTAGTTTAGAGCACTGCAGACGCATGTAAAGGCTCTGTTCTGAAGCCAGTTTAGCCTTGACAGCAGCAGGTGGACTGAGCCAGATCAGGGCCAAATTAATTAATTTATATTATAGGTTTTCCAAAAGAAAAATGTGAAACACCGAAAAAAAAACTTAACATGAAGGTCAGAAGCATTAAACGGGTATACAATAACAAACAAATAAGTAGCAGGTGGACTGAGCCAGATCAGAGCCAGATTAGAGCCAGATCACACCCAGATTAGAGCCGGATCCATTCCAGTATCTGCTCTGCTCTGAAGCTAATTTAGCCTTAACTGCAGCAGGTGCAATGGAATAGGGGATAGTGGGGAAAGATGGATTAAGGGCTGTTCACACCAGGAATGACAACTATAACGATAACGATAACCATTGAAGTTAACAATCAAAGTGTCCACACAGACAAACCATAAGAAAAGTCTGATTGGCTGTCAGCTTTTTATCGTTCTCAAAATTGCTCTGAAAGTGATCCACAACAATATTGTTCTTCATGTCTAATAGCTATAACAATATTTTTTGCCGTTATTATTATAGATATTGTTCTTGGTGGAATGGCCCTTTAAGCTGAAACAACCAGGGTCGCTATCACAGGGAAGGATACATGGGGGTCCTTTACTTGTTTCAACTTTACCTCCCTTTACTTTAGTTTTGCCACACTATTTCCCATATGGCCATCCGAATGAGTTTCAAAATTTAAAATTAATCCATTTATATTAAAGGTATTCCAAAAGAAACTTTGAAACACACAGAAATAAAACTTTCTATGAAGGTCAAAATCATTTAAAATGGGGACACTACACCACACAACAATAACAATAAACAACAACAAACCTTAAAGGTAAATATGTCATATTTTATTTGGTTACATTTGAACATTTAAAATGAATCAACACCATGCAGTCAGCATCAGTCTACCCCACTGCTTCCTCTAGCTGCGTTCTCTAAGCCGTTGCATCATCGTCACATTGCATGTTAACACCAAACCCTGCGGCGAGGGGAGACACACACCCAGTACCAACCAGTGCCACAGTTTAAGCACAGTATGCCACTGTTTTCATTACAGCAGGTTACAGAAGCATAAGCATGTAGACAACTAAAGCGAGGCAGGGGAGCGCAGGAGAACACTAGCAGACAGGATGGGAAAAGTGCTAAACACTAGAGAGAGAGAGAGGAGGGCTGGGGGTGAGAGGTTAAAGGTTAAAGTGGGCCGTGTGTGATAACTGAGGAAGCATTGTTGGATTGAAACAGAGCTGCTGGGTCTATATACATTCAGATTTTGTCATTTGGATATTCAGGGCAGTTAGAGAGACCTTCATGGCTACTACCCCCTGGGGCTCTTGCAGTAGAAATAAATTAGAAAAAAAAAAATCAAAACAATGAAAGAAATAAACAGAAGAAAGTGGCAGTTTCATATGCAGGCAGTTAACTACTCAAAGTGGAAGTGCAAGAGAAAAGAGAAAATTACTTCTAAATAAAATTACTCAAAAAAATAAGCAGCCCTACACATCGTCATCACTGAAAACTTCTGATGAATGTTATGTATATTTTCAAGTTATTCTACATTGATAACTAAGTCAATTAGATACATTTGATAACTACCTCAATCCAATCCCTTTGATAACGTCAGACACCTCTGACAACCAAATTAATCTACTTACATCCAGTGAAGCATAGAGAAAGCGAGAGCTTTGTTGGTTCTGAATGAAGGCACTGGGGTTTGGTTTAACATGAAACCATTTCTTCGCCATTGCAGTGATTTAGACAATAATTAATTATGTTTGGGTCTCTGCCTGGTCAGTATAAGCATGAACAGAATTACCACCAATATCAACTCCATTATTTCATTTTGAGTATAAATGCCTGTCCAACACATACACATACACACAGCGTTGACCAGAGTGACATTGTGGACATCCGTGTGCTGCATTGGAAATGAGTAGAGTTTAGCGTTAGCTAACAGAGGTCTGACTGGTTGATCAGCATCTCTGCAACAATCAGGCTGGAACAGTCTACACATTTCCTATGCAGGGCAACCATTTATTTCAACATCAAATGAGTTCACTCTGATTTAAACAAAACAGCAGCCACTTTCGGTGTGTTTACATGTGCGGAACAATCTGATTAATGCACTGATCAGATTATTATTAGAATATGGAATATTCTATTAACAGATGTTATTGTAACAGATACAATCAGATTGAAATCGAATACTACAGGTTATTTATTCTGATTTTTAAAAGTTGTAGTTCAATCCGATTACACAATTTACATAATTTTTTACAGCAATCGGCGTTAAGCGTATAACCAGACAGGAAATCTGATTGTTTATTTGCATGTAACCACATTGATGAATGGACTCGCTGACAGAGATAGGAAACCTGACTTCAGAAAGTAAAATACCTACCATGTACTGGTTCTATCTGTGCACCTAAAACAGGAGATGTCACTAATTAGCTCAGCTATCTGGCTGAACAGTTGAGCTAATAACAATTACGAATGGCTGGAATAAATATATAGTAGGACTTTCACTTTCTGAAGCCGGGTTTTCTACCTCTGCTCACGGATGGATCTGGCCCTAAGATGGCCCTTATCTGGCCTGGGTCTGGCTCAGATTTGGCACTTATCTCTAACTGTCTCAGATCCGCTCCATAGAGTTGTGTGCTGATGATGACTCAAACCATACACCACATCTTATTATAGGTTATAATCAAACCATACACCACATCTAACAAACTTACTTAAAAACAGACATTTTCTTTTGTTGTTGACCCTGATTTCTTAGAACAATTCTTAGGGGGTGATGTTCTTCAGATCAGTTGAGTAACCAAGCCAATAAAGTAAGCTTTGACACATGCCTATATTCCCTTGGTTTGGCAATAAGCTTATAAAGCAGTGGAAGGGCCCTCAGCCTGAGTTAAGAGTGGTCCAGTTCAGGGTTGGGGGCTGTTTCAAAGTCTACGCTAATTTTTTGTAACACAGCACAAGTGTGATGTCATGCGTTTCTGATGGAGTCTGCATAGCCTGCATAGACTATGAGAGGGCTCTTCAATACGTAATTAAGCCTTGCGTTTGCAACTGTGTCCGTATAGCTTGCGTAGGCTATGAAATGGCCCTTATATTACAGTGTGAAGGGCAACTCCCCATTCAAACTGTACTGTAGCCCAGAACCACAACAAACACTCACTCAAAGGCTCATCCCTGGGTGTCTACATGCTCCGTGAGGGACTACAACATCTGCAAGTTATATCAATAATTTATAATACAGTACATCAAATTAACAGTGTAAGTGGAAACCAAATATACAGAATAAAACAAAACCAAAAAGGTACACTCATAGTCATTTCGGTAAATGTATATCTTTGTAACAGTGCAAAATGAAGTACAGGCAACATCAATTTGAGTGAAGTACATTACATCAGTTGCGTCTACATTCGGTACATACTCCTTTGGGTCATCCTGTCCGGGCTATACCATCATTACTATAATGGAGGGGGGACGGGGGGTTCACTGGGTATTTACAGACATTATGCCTTCTGAGTACATTAAACTACACTATGAGAAGGGTATGGTGTATGCAGATTCTTCCAGGTTGGCGCTAAGAAATCAGATGCTAACTACTAATGCTGTCTCTTATGCTAAGATATAGCGTCTTCTAATCCAGTACTGAAGGGTCTGTCAGTATCTATAATGGTCTGCCACTGTATCTTACACATGACTTTAGTTCAAATGTAACTGAGCAGGGATGTGGATGATAATTCCTCACTGTACTGTTCAGTTCTTGCTATTTATTATTCAAAACGGTTCAATCCATATCCTGATATAAGCATATACCTCTACAGCCTGAGATCGCAGAGCAAGCTTAGTCTCCTTAATGTCTGGACTTCCCTCTCTGTATCAAATCGTTCATCTTCCTGAGTTTGCCGATGCCAGACGCAGGTCAACATGTCTACTCTATAAATGCCTCAAGATGCCTGGCCTTGCTACTGATGCCCACTAGTGGCTAATGCTGGTAAGGATGCAGAGCAGGTGTGGCAAGGGTTCAACAGGTGCAGTGAACCTTCACCAAAGCTAGACAACACATCAGTATCAGAGTCTGCCGCTAGTAGGAAATGAAAGAAAGGCCTGCTCTGCTCACTACACCACACATAACATAATTACCCACTGAAGACGAGGCGCTGAACCTGCCCAAGTTCTTTTGAATGCATAAATCTCTTGGTATGTAAAGTGGTTGTTGTATGTCCATGGTATACTGTACGGTCAGTGAGCATGAGCGAGCTTGTCCTCTTTATGGAGACTGCTGAGGATGGTTGTGTGTGTGTGTTGGGGGTGGGGTGGTTGAAGCACAGCGCAGAGAGAGAGTGTTAGAGGGGTGGGGGGTGGGGGGGGTCTGGGCATGCTTACACCAGGAGAGTCCCTGCAGCAAGAGAGGAGGAGAAACAGAGGAGAGTTTAATTTATATTGCTGCTTACACATTCAGTTTAATTTATTCTGCTTACGCATACACTTTTTGGTTGCAGTGGTAGTAAATATAGCAATTCATGCCTGAGCAGAAAGAAGTGTTTGATTACCGCCCTCTAGAGGCGAACAGGGGGAAAAATCATACAAAGTTTAATGAGAGGATTGTTTTCGATGCCGCCTGTATTGCACTATATATTTTCAGGGTTCCCACGGATCATGGAATTTCTGGAATATCATGGAATTTTGGAAAGTCAATTCCAGACATGGAAAGTCAGGGAATTTTATCAGTTTTGGGACAAAGTCATGGAATATCAGGGAATTTTGTTGTAGCAGTTTAAAATTGACTTGCCAAAATACATTAATACAAATATTTCCACACAGAACTGGTAATTTGCTTTACTGCTTCCTTGAGTATCCCGACTTTGTTTATTCAATGCCCATTTATTGATCTCTCACTCTAAAAAGTAAAATATTCTTGAACGCTATACGTTAGTAAATAGTATAGTAAGTCATGGAAATTCTTTTTTTTTTGTCAGGGAAAGTCATGGAAAAGTCATGGAATTTTACATTTGACTTAGAGTGGGAACCCTGTATTTTATTAAACTGCCATCAAAAAAGACCGCCATCAAGTGTAATAATGCACATAACTGTTATATAAATATAGTGTATTGTGTGACTAAAATAAAGATTTGGCTTATTGTAAATACACTGTGGCTTAATATAAATATAATATACGTACTGTATGTAAATATAATATTTGTAGTGCCTGTCTTAATGTAAATATACAATACGTACTGTGTGGCTCAGTTGCTGTTGTGGGTGTAGTGGTAGACGGTTCCTCCACCCCTGATGGAAAGGGGGGTGGGAGAGGAGTGGTGGTGGCCTGCCCTGATGGGTTTGGCTGCAAAACACACAACATTATTAAACATTATATTAACATATTGTATTACAACGCTAACATTATAAAAATTATATTAACACATTACAACACTAATGTTATAAACATTATAGTAACATATTACAACGCTAACATTATAAACATTATATTAACATATTACAACGCTGACAAACATTATATTAACACATTACAACGCTAACATTATAAACATTATATTAAAATTACTATAGCAGCAAAAGACACACTTAAATTGATATTATATTAACATTTAATAAAATATATATGAACTTTAACTTGGTGAGTCACAATAACAGGATTGAGACATAATTTGTGTGGTTCCATTCTGAGAATAAATGAAAGAACAAGGAACAACAGATCCTATTAATCGATTATACTTGATCACTTATCTCAAGACACAATGTCTAGAAATTATGAGCCGGGCACCCCCTCCTGGTAGTTGATGGTTCCTCACAGTATGTTTGTTTGTGTGTGTGTGTGCGTGTGTGTGTGTGTATGTGATTATGTGTGGGTGTATGTATGTGTGTGTGTGTGCGTGGGTATGCACGTACTGTATGTCTGTGTGTGTGTGTGTGTGTGAAAGAGAGAGAGAGAGAGAGAGAGAGAGAGAGAGATATGTGCATGGATATGTGTGTGTGTGTGTGTGTGTGTGTGTAGCTCACCGATCTGAGCCGAGTGGCCCCTCCGGGCCATGTTCTTGGCGCGGACGGCATCTTTGATGCGGTCCACCTCGGTCTGGTAGCGCTTGCGGTCCCTCATGGCGTTCTCCTTGGCCTCCTTGAGCGCCGACTCCAGGGCCTTGACCCTCTCAGCTGTGGCACGCAGACGCTTCTCTAGCTTGGGCAGCTCGCAGCGCAGGTCGGCGTTATCACGCACCAGCTGCAGGAGGGACACGCAGAGGTTAGAGGGAAAATGGTATAGGGCAAATGTCAGAGGACAGTGGAGCGGGGTTAAGGTCGTCCACACTCAGAAGTAGTTTTAGTTTAATGCCATATCAGCATCTACAGTATGACTGTATCATGGCAAAATGTTTAATAAACCAATATAAAAGTATTATTTTGGAATACTCAAAATGACCTCCAGATTTAAAATGACCTCCAGAGAGGAGGATGTAGTATGTTAGAAATACTACTCAGTACTCTACTCTCCCTGAGTTGTGTTGATTGGGAGATGAGTTCGCTGGAGAAGGGAGAAAAAACCCGTGGATGCTAGCATCTCTTACTAGCACGCCTCTTAAGGTGCCATGTTTTATCCGTACCTGTTTGTGAACTTTAGTGAGCTGTTCCAGATTATTCTCCAGGAAGGAGATCTTCTGTTTCTGTGCAGCACTGCCTACGCCGTCCTCGCAGTCCATCTCTGCACTCTGTGACACAGATAAAACACACACACACACACACACACACACACACACACACACACACAAACACACACACACACACACACACACACACACACACACACACACACACACACACACACACACACACACACACACAAACACACACACACACACACACACACACACACACACACACACACACACACAAACACACACACACACACACACACACACACACACACACACACACACACACACACACACACAAACACACACACACACACACACTCATTCCGTCAGTCATACACATGAATACACCAACAGCTATCAACACTGAAATCATTGTCCTGTTCTACTAGCTGATTCTTTTTCTTAATAATAGTGTCAGGCAGTGATGCAGTGGTACACCTAATGAATCCAAAATTTTAACCGCACACACAACAGCAGACTGATACACGGCGGAGTACAATGTCTGAGGATTCAGAAGACAATGCCTACCTTCTTGACCCTCATGGTCAGGTCCTGGACGAAGAGCTTGCGCAGGTTATGGAGTGTCTGCAACTCTTTGGCCTGAGGAGGCAAACAGTGGCACAGTCTGTACTTAGTATTCACTTCCCTCTGCTTGGGTGTTAGGATTTAATGTTCAATTAGTTTTATTTAGATTTAGTTATTGTGTGGAGTGAGATGATTGTTATTAAACAAGTAATTGTGTGGAGTGAAATGATTATTAAACGTTATGATGATTTTTAAATGATGTTAAACTCACCACAGTCTCCTCGAGCCCCTTGAGGTCCTGCCTGGCCACCTCCTGCTTCTCATTGATCATGCTGGCGGAAAAAAAGACCAATCACACGAGCATATAGTATAAAAGTATAAAATTCAAGTACTTTTCAAGGGCTTTCCTAACCTGACTCTCGCCAGATGAATTTCGTTCTGCTTAGCTCCGCCTAGCTTCACTCACATCCATCTGGGACCTCTTCCATTGAGAGTGATTTCTGCACCAGATTTTATGGTACAGCCAATCAGGACGCAGGGCAGGAGTTTCATAGATGTGACATAGCATAGAAGCGACTGTGAGACTGTTATCAGCGTCACGGGTTGGCTTCGATGTGAGTGGTTGAAGTAGCACGTCAATAGATGACGGACAAGTGGCTTATTCAATCATATGCAAGCATTTTTTGATTAGGCCCAGCCTTCTGAAGCAACACTCCAATGGATTGGTCCCAGATGGATGAGTGGAGCTAGGCGGAACGAAATTCATCTGGCGAGAGTCAGGTTAGGGCTTTCCATGCCCCAGACCCTCAAATTGGAGAACCCAACATGGCAGTTTGAGACACAGATTAATTCCTGGTTAAAGGTTAATTACTGTTACGACAGTGCTACCGCCTGATTCTCATGGATCATGGTGATGGAGGAAAGACCAATCACTTGGGTACTGCATTTACTGTGACCAGCACATTGAAAAATAAAACGTGCTGGTAGAGATATCTTATCCAGGGTCAGATACAAATATATTCAAATCCTTTAACTTTTCCATCGTCCATCTGTGTGGTAAAGTGAGGTAAAATCCATGTAGAACCCAATAATGTCACCAGCTTTTTTTTTTTTTAAGTATATGTTTTTGGGCTTTTTGCCTTTATTGTATAGGACAGTGAAGAGAATAAAGCGATTGGGAGAGAGAAATGGGGTGGGATCAGCAAAATTGACCCGGGTCGGACTTGAACAAACTTGAATGTGGTAACGCTGTAACCAGTTTTGCTGCTTAGTCTTCAATAAGATAAGGTAGACACAGTGATTTCTATCACACTACTCGGAGTTATTAAATTAAAATGATTAATTTTCAAATTATTGGGTTCTACAAAACCAGATATGGCAGCGTGAGATAAGGGCCCTGTAGCTCTATGGCAGTGTGACGTAAGGGCCCTTTAGCGCAGTGAAACCGTGAGGAGAAACTCACATGAGCTGCTGCAACTTCTGGTCCTTCTCCTGCTCCTCCATCTTGAGCTTCTCGTAGTCGGACATGAGCTTCTTCTGCTCCAGCAGCAGGCTCTCGTTCAGACTGCACACAGAGAGCATTTCCTTTACATTAAACATATTCCAACTGAGAGAGAATTTCCTTTACACTAAACACATTAAGACACACAGACAAAGATACCTTTACATTAAACACATTCAGACTGCACACAGAGAGAGTAACGTTATACTAAATATGGGTGGATGGAGATCAAGAGCAACTGTGGCAGCTGGGAACTGAACCCTTAACTTGTCTGGCAACTGTTTGCTAGTCCAGCTCCTTAGCCACTACGCTACCACTACTGCATGCTAGCCGAGCTCCTTAGCCACTAAGCTACCACTACTGCATGCTAGCCGAGCTCCTTAGCCACTAAGCTACCACTACTGCATGCTAGCCGAGCTCCTTAGCCACTACGCTACCACTACTGCATGCTAGTCCAGCTCCTTAACCACTACGCTACCACTACTGCATGCTAGCTCAGCTTCTTAGCCACTACGCTACCACTACTGCATGCTAGTCCAGCTCCTTAGCCACTACGCTGCCACTACTGCATGCTAGTCCAGCTCCTTAGCCATTACGCTACCACTACTGCATGCTAGCTCAGCTCCTTAGCCACTATGCTACCACTACTGCATGCTAGCTCAGCTCCTTAGCCACTACGCTACCACTACTACATGCTAGCCCAGCTCCTTAGCCACTACGCTACCACTACTGCATGCTAGCTCAGCTCCTTAGCCACTACGCTACCATTACTGCATGCTAATCCAGCTCCTTAGCCACTACGCTACCACTATACCAACCAGCCTTACCAACCCTCTTGTTGCACTTAACCCTGAGTTGCTCGGGGGGGTGGGGAGGGGGGACTGGCTGGCCCTCATGATAATTGACATATCAGTCATTTTGGATAAAAGTGTAATCCAAATGACTAAGTATCATGGATGTAATAAATTTGACGTGTCTCGTAGCAGGGCATCTTACTCTTTGAGCTCGTCCAGCATCCTCTGCTTGACGGCCACCTCGTCCCTGAGGCGGGACAACTGCTTCTGGTGGGTGTCCCGATGGTTGACCATCTGCTCGTCCAACGACTTCTGCAGGACAGACACAGCATACCCGTCAGTCATCATAGTTTCATAAAGAAACACAGCACAATGTGTCAGGGATAATGGATGGCACCAGCATTCAGGTATCAGAAAAATAATGCATATTTGAGGTGGTAATGAAGCCACAATGCAACGTGGGGGTGGGGGTGGGGGGGTGGAACTACTTTATAGGTGTGCAAATATCTGAGAAATAACTGAGGTTCTAAAGAGGGCATCACAATAGGATATTCAGCCAATCAGTGGTGATTTTTATAAAGCAGGCCAGCTCAATGTCACTAACCAGAGTTTTGATACAACAGGCCAGCACACCATCAGTAATTTTAGCCCACACCTCAACCACTAGGGGAACGCAACCCTCAATCTGTCTCCTCAGATTCATTTACACAGTATTCAGTGCTGATTCAGATTAATTTACACTGATTTAGATTTATTTACACAGTATTCAGTATTCAGTGTTGTTTTTATTGTAACGTGTATGTACTGCCTCCAGTGCTACATTCATCTAGCATTTTTCCTTCTTACATCATTGAAATTATTTTTTATTTAGGTTTTCCATCTCTGAAAACAGAATTGGGAACAAATGGCTTAGTGACTCAGAGACTCATAACTGTCATCCACTCTGTGCCCTGTTCTCTGTGAACTGTTTTCTCTGTGACATGGTGATGTTCACTGGCTGCGCTAATTCCACAATTAAATGATGAGGTGGGGTTCGTGTTGGTAAGGCTGAGGCTGGCAGGGTGTTTCAGAAACCCGACTCTTCACAAACCTTAACGGGATTACATCTTCCACACTGGACAGCAGGACCAAAGATGTGTGTGTGTGTGTGTGTGTGTGTGTGTGTGTGTGTGTGTGTGTGTGTGTGTGTGTGTGTGTGTGTGTGCTGTGTGTGTGCGCGTGTGTGTGTGTGGTTTCAGTAAATTACTGATTGATCTCATTACCTTAATTTCCTCGGCGTCCTGCAGCCGATCTATGTCCTTCTCATTCTCCATCCCAGAGACCTCATGCATCTTCTCTGTGGTGAAAACACATGAGCACAAATGACAATGATTAAAGCCTTAGCCGTGGAGTAACATTTTAATTAGATTTGGAGTAGTGTGTGCGTGTGTGTGTGTGAGAGAGAGAGAAAAAGCAACCGAGAAAGAGAGAGAGAGAGAGAAAGAGAGAGAGAGAGAGTGAAGCAAAGTGAGAGAGACAGATGATTTATTACTATTACAACTCAAAGCTACAGTTGGCGAGGATGAGAGAAGCGTAAAGAAGGATGAGCGTGTGTGTATGTATGTGTGTGTGTGTGTGTGTGTATGTGTGTGTGTGTGTGTGTGTGTGTGTGTGTATGAGTGGGGAGGAGGTTGAGGAGCCCACCCTGGCCCTGCAGCTTGGCGAGTTCCTCGGTGAGAACGTCCTGGTTCTCCTCCAGCTGCCTCTTCTTCTCCTCCATGTTCTGCATGTAGTCGGTCAGAGACTTGATCTTGGCCTGGTGCTGGAACCACAGCAAGGGGCAAAGGGTCACCTTCTCAAGGTCATGAACACAAGACAGAACACTACACCAGAACTCAC
>NW_027468689.1:13712725-13777725 GCF_046254945.1 Alosa pseudoharengus | reverse complement strand
CATATATACAAAGATTATCATTATTTATGTACATACATCTTAATTTCATATGAAGTAGCATGAGTACTATTTAATTCCAAACGCAGTAGCATGACTACTCTTTAATTCCATATGAAGGCCACTATTCAATTCCATAGTAGCATGACTACTCTTTAATTCCATACGTTGTAGCATGACCACTGTTTAATTCCATATGTTGTAGCATTTAATTCTATACATTGTAGCATGTCTATTTAATTATATATGAAGGCTACTCTTTAATTCCATATGTAGTGCCTCATTAAGACCTTATTCATGTTAAATACGATTGGCTGGTGCCTCCCTCACCTTCTCACTTCCTGCCAGATCCACCAGGTAGAGCTTCCCAGAGAGCTTCTTCTCCGTCTCCACGTTCTCCTGCTTGATGTTGATCAGGAAGATGCTGTGGCTTCTGGAGCTGTGCTCGTTCATGTCTGAAAATCACACACACACACACACACACACACACGCACACGCACACGCACACGCACACGCACACACACACACACACACACATTTATTAGAGCACACACTAGACACAAAAAACATCGCCAGTCATAATGCCGTAGTCTGATATCCCACAACCCACCTGAACCCCTTTAAATCACTAACAAATACAAACATGGGTACTTTCACAAAGAGGATATACTGTACACTTTGTTTCACAAGGTCTATAAATGACACCTTCTTGGAATAGCATTATTATTTTTTCTTTTTTGCTTAATCTAATCAATTGAAGAATAAAAATGCTCATGGTAGCTTGTCATTTCTTAGATTAGATTTCTACACTTCCAATGTTATAGTTGTGTTGGGAAAAAAATGCAGAGATCCAACATATTTTGAGGAACACAGACATGTGGACAATGTCTAGCTCATATCCTGGTCGTGAAATTACCCATCTATACTTTTTTTTTAAAGAGATAGAGAGAGTTAAGTCATACTTGTGACGGCAACATGACGATTGGCTTTTCCCTCATCAATGACATCCATCACCTCTTCAGGACTGGAGACAAATCGCTCTGTGCAACCCTGCAGGAACACATTTTCATTCACTTTTCATATGCAATCTTACAGAAGCATGTTTGCGACATTCACGTCTGTACACATGTTCACATGATCTTATACTAACCTGTTTATCTAAGGATGAGATATACTGTGTCTATAAGTTATCATACAGTATATGTGTATATGTAGTAAATTACCTGATATAATCTACTTCTTAATGTTTTCATAATTTCTAGATACTGTCATTTTGAATCGTGGAATAAAGAGATTCTCACTACCTAAACTGAAATAACACACTGCTTAAGTCTTCCTTTAAACAGCAACGCTCACCTTCACATAGGGCACACGGTTCTTGTCTTCATGCACAGCCAGGTTTGTCTTTGAAACTAAAAAATAATAATTTAGCGTCATTATACAGGGGATCATGTTTATTATTATAATCAAACTCAAGCAGACACATCACACACAAAGGTCAACAATTCAGAAGATATGAAAAGCTTACCATCCAACAAGTCCCTTATTTTGTCCAAATAAATTTCAAAATATGAGACCTGAAACGAAGAAGACAAGACCATCAAGTTTGTTAGAAAATTCTCCAAATATCACACATCTCTATCACAAAGGCATAGAGATGACTCACCAGATTTATTTGACTCACCTTGATGTGAAACTCCAGGTTCTCGTCCATGGAGTAAATGTGGTCAAATATGTCATGGGAGATACGAGGGATAATCCCCATCAGCTGGGGGTCGTGCAGCTTGCCCTGAAGACGGAAAGGAGACATCAGGGCCACTTCTTATAGGAAGTGACTGTAATAGAAGCTCCTCAAATATTTGTTTCTTTTCGTCTTATTTTGGGCCTGTCCAACCTCATGAACTGGGAAGCATTTTGGGTAAACTCTGTTGTTTTTAAATGTGCTATACAAATAAAGTGACTTGACTTGACTAGATGAGCTCAGGAGTAACTGTAGCATCGCACATCTCAACAAACATAAACGCAGCCAACATAGTTCACTGTTTTGCCTGCCCAGCTAAGGACATACTAATGAGCTTGTGCCCTGGACACAGATAAGATGAAGACTAATCCTGAACTTAAAACTCTTTTCCAGTGGAGATCCTGAACTTTTCCAGTGGAGATCCTTACTGAAGTTCTCTTTTAGCCTATCTTTTAGTATTGCCTAACTACAATACTTACACTCAAGTCTGTGATACTGCTGTAACTAGGTCATGTTATGCTTATTGCTTAAGTTTCTCTCTTTTAGTATTGCCTAAGTATGTATAATTAGACTCAAGTCTAGTGCTGTAGGCTGGTTAACTGTTATGCCTATTGCCTAGGTCCTCTCTTTTAGTACAGTACAGTACTCTACATGAGTGCTGTAACTGGGTTATGTTGTCAGATGTTATTCATTATGGTCACCTCCATAGTGTGGGTCTTCCCAGAGGAGGTTTGCCCATAGGCAAAGATGGTCCCGTTGTAGCCTCCCAGGACATCTGAAAACAAAAATACATTTCCCTCAGTCACTCTTATTCTGAAGATAAGAGAATGAATAAATAATTAGCATTCACCTTATCAAAGAGCAAAAAAGAAATGATCACAGACATCCATAATTCATTTAGCAGACACTTTTCATCCAAAGAGACTTACATATGTCAATTCTATTACAAAGGACTACATTGTCCCTGGTGCAAATTGGGGTTAAGCGCCTTGCCCAAGGACACAACAGTGGAAGCTGGGAATTGAACCCACAACTTGTCAGGCTACTGCATGCTAGCTCAACTACGCTACCACTGACCTTTGACAATCTGTTTGGCGCAGGCATCGTACACCTGTTCCTGGGCGGTGTTAGGGGGCAGGACCCGGTCAAAGACGTACGGTTTTCCCTTAGAGAGAGAGAATTAGAGGTTGAGAGTTGCTATATCAAACATGATCCATGCTTTACAGTAGGCCTACGTTCCTGTAGCAGGACTAGCACTGGGTTGAAAGACAGAGGTTTAGAACATCTTGAAAGCAAAATACAGAGCCTTCCATTTCTATTTTCATAAAGTCGTATCCTAATTTAAAGGGAGCCTATAACATCCCAACCACATACAAGCTTGAACAGCTGGGATGGGACCACAAGAGGGACGTGACAAGCCACACATGGACTTCTCCATCGGAAAAAACAATCCACTAATTAGGGTTTTCTTGAATAATTTCCCCACTTGGCTCACACATGGCTTCAGGAATCACTGACATGATGCATTTTAGAAGAAAGGAAACCGATATTGATTCCCAAGGCTCCACCTTAACTGCAAGTTGCAATCATGCATTTAATTAATTGAGAAATGAACCAGTGCACACACACATACATGCCATAGATCTGGATGCAGAATGGATAATGGTATGCTTGGATTCGTCTTGGCATCATAACCAATTATAGTAACAGCTTTAGTTTAAGTGACAATATCTCACCGATCTCAATACACCTTAAATCAAGGGTGAAATATCAAGTACATCCACTCTGCCAAACATTACTCTAGAAAGACGCTGATCTCAGTACGCTTAAATGCTGACGCAGGAGCAATATGAAGTCTGCAGAAAAAAAAACCTCACTGAGAACATTCCAACTATTACCATAAACACAAACACACACACACACACACACACAGGATACACATACACAGTCGAGCCAGACACGCAAGCTGCTCAAAACAACTACCAAGCCTACTTTTCAGGATAAGCATCAGTGACATTAGAAAACTGGATCAGACCACAGCACTTGATCACATGTGCAGTACTCCCATAACAAATGGCAGAAATTCAGAGATGCTCTGAATACTGAACTGGGCCTGTCGGCTGTCCTCTGGCTTACAAGACTGCTGACACTCTCAGTCTCCAGGCAATGTAAAGACCTGAACCATCTCTCTAAAAGTGGAAAGTCATCCATCAAGAAATGCTACTGTTCTCACGCTATACTGTATATCCTAGCCTATCCACAGACAGGCCAATAAGGACTCACCATGGAAAACAGTCAGTAAAGGCACCTTTTGAAAACATTAAACAAACAGTATAATGTTGCTGCATTCTGTAGAACACAACTCATACATTCAAAACACAATGAGTCCCCACGCCATTAGTTGGAGGAGTATAACAAATAATTTATGAGGATGCAATATGACAGTGAGAGATCTCGATGTAGGCTTCCATCCTTATAGCTCTAAGATATAAGAGGCATTAGTCACATCGAAGTGATCAACTCATGTTATATTTATCGGCCTCTTGAAATGACTGCATTGAAAGCCCTTCGTCAACGTTAACACACGAAAGAAATTGCTGGCATATCAATCAATGATTGCTTCCGGCAATAATTATAATAACATATATGGCTCAAAATCAAATAGCAGAGTATCACAAAAATTATTGGGCAGACAGTCACTTATGTAATATAGTCACCCTAATACTGCATGACGAAATGTACTCGGCAAGGTTGTGCGAAGCATTAAATCAAACAGGCCAATTTTCCATCGGTAACACAAAGACGATGACAGGTTCGAGGGCAAATCCAGAATAAGCCATTTCAAGGTAGTGCAATTTTCAGAACGCATCTAAACACAGTTAATAACCTAACATACTTTATTTACAGTAATGTATCGGTCTATCTGCTGACCAAACCATGTGTTTGCCAAACGACTTGCTGCGTTCACACATTTTCGCTATGCGTAACGCCTGGGAAAAAGAACGCAGCCGTCCGACGCCCTGCTTGGTGGTTTGGACATCGGATCCATGTAACACCTCACAATCGCCCAGAATAATAGTCTTGGCAAAATAATAAAATATATCGCAACTTACTGTTATAACCACCGTGTCATCCTCCTTGAATTTGGGTATGTATTTATCTCCCCTTGTGATTTCGGATTCATTTAATGGCCTGAAACGGCACATTACTTTAACGCCGCACTCGGCAGCATCCGCCATCTCAGTCTATCCTGCGGACAGATATCCCAATAAACTTTACAGAAAATTCAACGATGCATGAATGTTGGTGTGTCTTCTTAATGCCCGTTATCCTCGCATCAGTACACGCCGTCCATTTGCGCTATCCAACAAATAGATAAACTCAATTGCGACTATCCATTCCTATCAGTTACAAATCGATCCCATGACATTCGATCATTTAAGGATTACTGAAAATATCACCAAAAAATGTAACAATCATCCGATGGAAGAACTGAGGTAAAGCTATTTTGGTTCTTTAGTCGACAAACAGCGGCGGCTGTTCCAGAGTTTCACCGCAAAGTATTGCTGGCGTTGCTGTCCTGCATCAGCACCAGTTTCCCCCTCCCATCACCGAGAACCCACAGACAGTCTGCAGGGGACTGGCACTTCCTAAATATGAGCTAAGCATTTCGGGAAATGTGGTCTTGCATTGTTATGGTACAAAATAAGAAAGCCTTGGTGTGAAGCCCACTTTTTGTGCTGCTGCGTAGGCTATTCACAATGTGGTGTGGCATTGCAGGGGTGTAGGCTACTGGGAAAGAAATTCGACCGTGAACAGACTCTATCTGTAGACTCTATCATCAGACAGGTCTACAGATAATGATATAGGAATAGGCTAAGCAGCAGAATAACAGCATACATTTTACAAGTTGTCTGTAAACTGCAAAACTGCTTATTTAATAGCATACAACTAAGTGTTAATAATCTTATATCAAGATAAAAATTATAATTGGTATTGTTTTCAGTATAAAGAGACCTACTGCTTTCTCGCAAAATCTCTGCGGACCTCTGATGGTCCGAGAACATCAAGGCAGTCACCAAGAAGGCCCAGCAACGACTCCACTTGAGCTGAGTAAGCTGCTGGACTGGAGACCTTCTACAGAGCCTGCATTGATAGCCTGAACATACAACATCACGCTGTGGTTTACCAGCTGCACTGAAGGCAGCAGAGAGGAATAAGCTGCAGAGGATGGTAAGGACTGCACAGAAACTGGTTGGCCACCCCCTTCCCACCCTGGTTGACATCTACAACACTCGCTGTCTCAGCAGAGCAAGAAACATCATCACAGATATTACACACCCATGCCACCATCTTTTTGACCTGTTGCCCTCTGGAAGGCGCTACAGGTGCATCAATTCCAGAACAAACAGACTCAAAAACAGCTTCATCCCCAAAGCCATAACCATGTTGAACTCAAACTAAAACTAATCCCCTATATTTTCGTTTACTATACCACCTGTCTTGTTTTTAACGCCAGAGTCCAGAGACATGTCACCAGCCGCCATGCTCCCTGGCGGAGGCCAAGAAGGACTTACGCTTCCTCATGCTGTGCAGGTACCCCAGGCGAGGCAGCGGTACACACACATCACATGCAGTCACACAAGCACACTCAGAGTAATATCCTACTCCTAGCTATAGTCTCCTCTACACTATGTTACAGTACATGTTAGCTTGTACCATTGTTAGCATGTGACCATTATTTCCTAACTATTTGCCAAGGTTTATACATTGCTTTTGCAAAATTTCTTCAGCTATGAGGTTAATACACGGGGGCAGTTAATATGGTATTTTTATGGTTTGTTTTTTTTAACTTGCATAAAACACTGTCCTGCGGTTTATACAATGCGGCTAATACACAGGAAATTACTGTATACCGGTATGTAGCCTACTTTTTATAAAATTAATAAATATATAGGGGGATCATACGTCCCCATTTGGCACTGTCCTACAAGTCATTGGGTGGCAGAATTATATTTAAATTATATTTATTAGCAGCTTTTGTAGTTTCTTTTTGGTATTTTTTTGTTTTTCTTTCTAGTTTCATCCACTTTCTCATCAGTGTTAACTCCATAAGGTTATATTCTCCATTCTAGAGGTTGAATTTGGTTAAGGTGATGTTCAGTAATAGTTCAACAACATTTTTGCATACTGAACTTGAATCTTAACAGATAAAATGTACGTTTTATAAAACAAATCAAAATATAGGGAGATCATACGTTCCCTGGTCCTTGGTCCTAAAGAATATTTGAAAAATGAATAGACGAGAAACAGTGAAGATCACCAGAAGTCTGGCTTCTTGTGTTTGGTTTTATTAATTGTTGATGATGGTCCTTGTCCTTGTCTGTCCCGTCGGCTGCTGTCCTACCACACAAAACCTCCTCCTAGGGACGGAGCGTTTGTGAATCTGTAGGGGACTCCAGACACAGGCCTCTCGCTCCGCCTCCTCTTTCCTGCCTCCAGCGTCTGGCCTCCATGCTCTCTCTCTCTCTTCCTTTTCATTCGTCCTTCTGAGGCGAAAACAAATTGGAGAAGCATTTTATTAAAATTAACTGCTGAACCATTTTGATGTTTTAAATGTGAGCTCACTTTTTACATAGCCCACGTATTGCTCAAGTTGGGTTTTGGTGATGCAAGGTTATTTCTTACACCCAATGTGAGCAGGTATTCTACTCACCCAGAGTCGAGTCCACTAGACTGTCCAGCAAGGCTTCTCCTTCATTTCTCTCTGATTCAGGGATCTCCATCAGCATAGTTGATGTCTCTTTGTAATCTTGGTTGTCCAGGTCAGTTTTGCCGTGCTCGACTTCCTTTAGCTCATTTATTAGAACATTTTGTAGTTCTTTCTTCCTTTTGTATTTCCTTTGAGCTTCATCCACGTCATCATCAATGTAAACTATCAAAGCCTCCAGTTCATTGAGAGCAGATAGGATATATTCAGGGGTATCCATGGGCATAGTGTAGTCATTATAAGCCCTATTTTCCAGTCCCTTTTTGTTGTCCTCGATCTTCTTCAGCTCCTTTATGAGGAGCTTTTGTAGTTTCTTTTTGGTTTTCTTTTTAATCTTATCCACGTCCTCATCAATATGAACTCCCAAAGCCCTCAGTTCTCTTTTTAGTTCCACCAGTCCGTATCTTTTGACGCATCTCTTAATTTTTTCCCCTTCATCCTGCCGTGCTGCCAGGCAGCAGGCTAAAAACCAGCAGAACCACATTAAAATCAGATCGTCAAAAATCAGTTTGAATTTCAATATCAAAAAACCTGAAACCAGCCAACATCTACACAAACTCAAGCAAAAGTGAACAAAAATTCCAGTTTACCCTGTGCTATGTTCTATGGCATCATGATGTTGCCTAGCCACCCTTGTGATCCTAAATGGAATGGTATGATGTAAATGTAAATCAGGGGCCTCATTACAGAAACCAAAGATTCTAAAACAGAGCTCTAGAATCTTTGACAGAAACTTCCTAACTATGAAATCTTATCTTATCTCAGTTTAGGATGGCATTTAGGATTTTTGGTATTACAGAAGCATGTTTCCTAACTGCATTTAGGAAAAATCCTATCTTAACTTTTAAGATAGAAATTTGGCCATTACAGAACCATCCTAACTCAAGAATTTCCTAACTTAGGAATCCTAACTTAGGATGGCACATACCCTGTCCTAAATTCAAAATAACTGCCAAAACTGACTGCACAGTCTTGTTGAGTTGTTGCCTAGCCTATGACAAGATGATAGACATGACTGTTAGGGACACCATAAAGCATATTTCACTAAATAAGTTAATTAAACAAATAAATATTAATCATTATAACAGAATATTAGACTATTATCTATTATTATCACACACACTCACACACACCCTGGGAAAACAGGAGATTCTGTGTTCCCAAGCTGAATTCTAAGTTTTAAGTTGCTTACATAATAACATAGGCCCTTTATATGACACAGGAGGGAGAGGGAGACGCACACACACACACACACAAACACACTCGCGCACACGCCGGGAAAACAGGAGATTCTGTGTTGCAATCACTGGCTACAATGACACTCTGATACGCACAGTACAATGCTATAGGCTAACAGCTAGACTCTATCTTTTAGCTGAACCAAAACTGCGGTCTTTAGTTAAGACTGTAAACTTAAGTCATGGTTTCTCCCTCATAATTATTAAGGTAGGGGAGACCGGGTATGGTCGTAACATGGGGGGAGTTGTAACATCACCAATTCCACCAATCAGGGATAAGATATGAGCCATGTGACAGTTTCTGACTCCTCAGACTTCCTTAACGATCACACATGGACATTTTCAAGTTGTTAGTGCCATTTCTCCCGGAGTAAGGAGAAAAATTTGAGGTAAGAAAGTAACTTTTTTTTTTTAGATTTATTTTTTTCTAGTGCTTTTACCATTGTGGATACAGTTGAGTTACATCAGGTCAAACTATAGTTTTTCTAGTAAAGAATGGTGTAGCTCTCTCTTGCTATGTCAAAGCACCATGCTAATACAGCTAGCTAAACAATGGATGACAGTGGTGGGGTAGGTTGTAACACATTTTTTGAATATGTTCAAAATGTCTGTTTAATTTCATCTTTGTGTATGTGACTGTTCAGCCAGTTCCCCAGTATGCTATTTGTGGACTTCAGCTCAGCGTTCAACACCATCATCCCTGAACTCCTACATCAGAAGCTCACTCAGTTCACAGTGCCTGCCACCACCTGTCGGTGGATCATCAGCCTCCTGACTGACAGGCAGCAGCATGTCAGACTGGGGAGCATCTCATCCAAAACCCGGTCCATCAGCACTGGCGCCCCCCAGGGGTGTGTCCTCTCCCCACTGCTCTTCTCCCTCTGCACCAATGACTGTACCTCAGAGAACTTGTCTGTGAAACTCTTGAATTTTGCAGATGACACCACCGTCATCGGTTTGATCCAGGATATTGACAGGAGGTGGAACAGCTGGTTCAATGGTGCAGTAAGAACAACCTGGAGTTAAATCCCAAGAAGACTGTGGAGATGACAGTGGACTTTAGAAGTCCCCACCCCCTCACCATCCAGAACGACACAGTGTCCACTGTGGATTCCTTTAGGTTCCTGGGAACTACCATTTCGCAGGACCTAAAATGCTGGTCTCCACACACTGACTCTGTCCACAAAAAGGCCCAGCAGAGGCTATACTTCCTGCGACAGCTAAGGAAGTTTAACCGGCCTAAGCTTGACCACTTTCTACTCAGCCATCATACAGTCTGTCATCTGCACCTCCATCACTGTCTGGTTTGGGTCAGCCACCAAATGGGACAGGGCCAGACTGCAACGGACAAATAGGGCTGCAGAGAGGATCATTGGAGGTGACCTTCTCTCCATCCAGGACCTGTACCGGTCCAGAGTCAAGAAAAGGGCAGCAAAAATCTTTGAAGACCCCTCACATCCTGGTCACAAACTGATCAACCTCCTTCCCTCTGATACAGGGCACTGATCGCCAAAACCAGCCGACACAAAGACAACTTATTTCCTCAAGCAGTCACTCTGTTGAACGCTCAAATGTTGAACGCACAACCTAACATTGAACAAACTCAATCAACACGGTTCAGCTCATTTACCTAGCTAGCCTATTCCAGAGCCATATATCTATAAGGCTCTGGCCTATTCCATCCCATGACACTGTTGTAGTGGTCCACCACATCCAGTGTTTGTGAATGTCTAACGCATAGGTTATAGCCACAATAGTCATTTTAGCAACGTCATATTTTGGGTGGCCCACGAAGACCCAGTGGTTGTCATATCTGGCCCACTTGAAGTTAAAGTCATTTTACAATAAATAAATTGTGGGATTATTTTACTAAATTGTGTTATTATTTTACTAAATTGCACTAAGATTTTAAAGATTAGTGTACCCATTTACTAAAACAAGCAGACTATTACATACCAAAATGAGCACACAATTTAGTCAATTGAAAGTGGGAAAGAAAATGGTAGGCCTACATTTGAAGCTCACTGCTCTTCATAGATATATACATCTATGACTGCTCTTCAATGAAAAACTGTGGGGCTAGTAAATCTAAGTCTACGATGAATGTGAATATAGTGTAACGTCGGTGCACAAGATTGCATAGCGTTCTCCCACGCAGGGCATGCTGGGATGCGGGAGCGAACATGTGGGGTTTATGTCTGTATTTCTCCTTAGTTTTGAGTGTAATGTTAGCGTCTTTATTGTAGCCTAACATGTTTCCCTTTTAGTTCTCCCTCGTGTGTGATCCTCTTTGTGTGTGTGTGTGTGTGTGTGTGTGTGTGTGTGTGTGGGGGGGGGGGGGGGGGGGGCTGCGTCCACCCCTGTATGTGTAGCGTGTGTGTGTACTTGACATGCTCCGTGTGTAGGTCTGTGTCTGTGTCCCTGCTCTCGTTTTCTCAGCTAATAAATATTTTAATTGGACAACTGTGTGTGTTGCTATCTAATCGTTATAGTGGCATTAAAATGTTTCTGTTTCAAATGAAAATTAGCCTATTCTCAGGTAAGTCACTAGCCTATTTCTCGCAGGAGCAGGCTTGATTGCAGTTGACTGTTCAAATATAACTGCACTGCCTAGAATGCTGCAGTCTCACACCTGCTTGCGAATAAGGCGATTCTATCAGGTTTTTGAAAGGTCGGTCCGTACCTAGACATTATCCTTAATGTCTGATGAAATCATGCTGTGAGGTTGTGCTCGATCTAGAAGTATTTGGGCTTACATCTTCCTTCCATTTAGTGTTTGCTTTTTTATTGGTAGTTCACTGACTAGGAGCACACATTCTGAAGTATCTGTTGCAGACTGCTATTCATGGAGCGAGTCAGCGCACCTAATTTTTATGATTTGATAGGCGACTCTTTTCTTTCAGGTTATCTTTGAATGGCTACTCGGATCCGTAGGAACAACTCTAGTGCCATCATGTGGAAAGGATATACAATTGCAGTTCATAGTTCTTATTACTGCAGGCTACTTATTCCATTCATATTCACTATTCCTACTACAGAATTAGTGGGGTAGTCTGTTTGACTCACGAATGCAATTATAGGCCTATAATCGCTTTTGGTTTATTGATTAGATTATCACCCAAAGTGCGCGGTTTCAAGGTTTCCTACTGCGCAGCCGAATCACATGCTGTAACCACCCAGATAGCAAAATCAGATTGGCAGCAAGCAGACCGCTGGTGGTAGGCCAGGCCTATGCCGCCGCATGGCGTGTGGTCCGCCGTTGGACCACCATCTCTTCAGGGTTGTGGCTAGATGGGATACAGCTAACAACGGAAGTCACGTAACAGATAGTGAAATCTCCAGTGAAATCTCCATAGAAATAAACAGTATCAGGACAGGAAGTAACCTAACCCTAATCCTAACCCTAACCTGTATCCCTTCTAGACACCACCTCTCTTCAGAGGTGTAGAAGTCCTACCATGTATTGGTTCTATCTGTGCACTTAACACAGGCGATTTTACAAATTAGCTCATCTACCTGTCTGAGGAGTTGAATCACCTGGTTTATTGAATGGTTGAAGCAAATAGGCCTAGCCTCTGATTTTTTTAGCTTAATATGCAGGTTTTTAAAGCTTAATTTACCTAAACTTAACAGCTTCGGAGTCATTGGAGTCAGTGCAGCGGAAAAAAACACCCTTGCAACTTTGGGCCGGCGCCGGGCCAACGGCCTCAGTGTCAGGAAGTAGCCTAGGCTAGCCTATAACGAGTGTAACGAATTGCTTTACTGCATTTAAATACACATACACGGCAGGCACCGACTAGAACAAGGTAGCGATGGAGTTTCTCAGACATTCATCATGACAGAGCCAGCGAAAAAGAAGCAAAAACAGAAATGGCCAATACTGTTTCTCTTTAAAGCCCCTTGCTATATGAATGCACAACTGAAAGGACGGCTTATGGCGGCCTTACATTGTACGATTTTGGTCTGTTTTCACAGTCGGCGACTAAATTTCCAAAGTCGGACAGAAATCATGGGAGTTGTACTGGAATCGCGGCGCGCTCCCGTCAACTAGATCGATCGTTTAGTGTAAGGTGCCAATCTTAGCGGTTTTAAGTCAGTCAGAGTCAGTCCTTTTCTAGTTTTGCCGTTACGACAATATTAAACATGTTTGATATTATCGCAAGTCTTTCTAGTCGTGGCTCATGCAAATACTGACGTGAACTATAAAAACCAATAGTGACCTCTCTTCAACACCAAACAGGAAGGGGCAAAGTAGGCGACAGCTGTAGCCTATATGATTATTTGTTATTCTTATAATATTTGTCATTTCTTATACATATTTAGTCGGCTCTTCCACGTGTAGGAACAACTCTATATCGGTTAGGGATGTCACGCATGAAACAATGCTGCAGAAACACGAAAATATGGCTTTGAATTTAGTAGGATATCATTTCAGTTCCTGTTGATATCTATTGCACGATGGGTAATAATTTAAAGGAATCTAGTTGCAGTCTTGTAAATAGTGACCTTGCAAGATCCCCAGTCATTACAAAATCATAGTCTGTGACTTAAAACTCTTTTACTTGTCTTTAGATGTGAGAGGGTCTGAGACTGTAGTCTTTCAAAAATCTTTTCCAAATCTTTGCAAATCTTTCCAAAGTCTGTCAGTGTAAGGAGGGCTTTAGAGGCAAATGACAGCATACATATGTGGGCGGGGTTTGGGCAATTCCGAAATTGGTTACTACTGTAGGCTACACACGTAGCCGACTCGCTGAAAAACTTATGTGAAGAACGACCACAGAAGTTAGAAGGTGGGGAAACGTTTTCCCAGTAATAGGCTATATCAGGATGGCAGGACAAGCGGATCCCTCGATGCTTCTATTTGACATTCCCCCTGCTCAGATCGAGACGTTCTGTAAAATTATGGACAGCGGAATTGGTACTCTTGGGTGGAAAGGTTTGGGTAAGTGATATGTTCAAGTAATTGGCATGTCTATGTAGCCTACGCATGCTGCTGACAAAGAGGAGAACTGAAAATGTCAAACCACACAGCATTTCAGAATTAGCCTATAGGCTATTTGTTCTGTTCGTGGATCATTTTTCTTAATAGCTGTTATGCCGCCTTGGGTTTCCCACCGCCTCCAATTCACCATTGCGCATCTCGAATTATATCCTAGTCTAAGTGTCCCGTTATTTACTCGTTTGACCATCTATCTAACACAATCATGATATCGATGTCGAACTTTAGTAAAATTAACCTGTCAACATTGCTGACAGCTGCGCGGATCTCGCCCACCTGGCTGGATGTGCGATGCACAGAAATGAGAGAGGCTGCGGGAAAGAGTCCTACCCAGGAACTGCTCTGGTCCTGGGCGCAACAGAACAAGACGGTCGGGGACCTCCTCCGGGTACTGGAGGACATGGGGCACTGGAGAGCGCTCAGCCTCTTCCAGTCTACAGGTGTGGCCTTTTTCTACTACACTACACATGTTGCGATGACACAAACACACAGACACAGGCTTGTTATAACGTAATGCTATGGTGTCCAACATGTTCAGTTTGGCGCAGATGGTTCCCTTTAATGACAATAGTGGCTGCAAGACACACATCCCCCTCCCTCCCCCTTCCTTTGAAGTGTACTTCCTCTTTTTTTTGTAAACAACCAGTTACTTTCCTCTGTAGTATTTGCTGCCTAACCGACACTGTTGATTTTTTGATAGAAACAGTAAGCTGCCATACCATATACCTGAGAGCAATGTTGTAAGAGAAACCATTGTAACATATTGTGCACATTGTGGTTTCAGGTCACAATTCAAGTAATCTCCCAAAGCCACCTCCACCATCCCTTGAAGTCCACAAGGTATATTTTAAATGCTGGGACTCTTAACAATGATGTCAAACATCTTAGCTGTTGATATATGAAATGCTTTACATAATTAACTCCTGTGTGTGTGTGTGTGTGTGTGTGTTCTTTTCAGCCAAAAACATCGAATTGTCACACTGAAAACCTGTCCTACGATTCAAGTTCAGTTGCCATTATTACAGCAGGTATGGAGAATCGGGGCACACACACACACACACACACACACACACACACACACACACACACACACACAAGAAAAGAATGGGCAATAAAAGACAAATGTGTCAGTCTAAACATTGCATCCTCTCATTGATGAGTCAGGTTTAGGGCTGGGCGATATGGACCAAAACTGATATCCCGATATTTTGGGGCTGATTGGCGATATACGATATCGATACGATATTGATATTTCAAACAGAAAGAGCGAAGTGCTTCATATATTCACTCAACACAACAATTATGACAACACAGCCAGTTTTAATTATATTAATTTCAGACTGCTCTAACAGAGCTGTGCAAAAAAGTGTAAACAATAACATAGGCCTACAATAGGCATAGGCTACAGTTGCTCTGATAAAGCTGCGCAAATAACAAAAGAACAAAAGTTGACCCTGACTGACAACGCAGGCCTACATTGTACTGCACAATGCAATAGGCTATTTTGGGCACAACAATATTGAAAAAACCTGCAGTTTTGTCACACAATGCAGTTTTTTTACCTGCAAGGGTTTGATAGGGCCTAGATGACAAGCAAATGTAGACTATGATGGCCTAGACATGTTGCTATCAACAACAAAAAAAGTTTTAAAAAATTAGGCTACTTAAACAACGTAACTGAGTCACTCATCAAGAGTGTGATAGACGCTACCGTCGTTTTGTATGCGTTCATTTTTGCATGTTCCGGTTAGTAAGAAAAATCCCTATGCACGATTGAATGGGGTTTCAGGAATCATAAAAAATGATGCCCTAACTGCTCGCGAGTCGCGTGCATATCCTCTTAATAAAATCAGCATTTAGGTTGTCTCCCTGAGGACTTTAGATCTGCTACTGTCGCTAAACGCAAGCATTCATCAGTGTATTTAAATTAGCTAGGCTATGTACCAAAAATGACATTTTACCGTGAGTCGAAGAGCTGTAGCAGCTAAACAGTGTTGTAACTTAAATCTGCGTGTACAAAACCGCTTGGAGCTCCAGTGGAATTTTGATTTCACAACGAGAATTCTCGGTCTAGCCGTTGATGTGCAGACGGAATAGGCATCAGCACTAACCTCTGATCAAGGTAAACAAAATCTGACTCGGTGTCCGTCATGTTTGAAAGTTTGTAGTGCTGCGAGGGAGAACGTGCACACGCAAGGGGCGCAGTTGAGCAGAGCTGCGGCTATCTGAATGGTCTGAACACAGAAGAGCAAGTGGCTTTGATAAAATGGCCCATTATTTGACATAATACCGGTATTACGATATTGTCTCAACTACATATCGTTTTCAAAAATATATCGGTCGTAGTCGTAATACCGATATATCGCCCAGCCCTAGTCAGGTTGACTAGTTTTAGAGGGGTTTACAAAAAATATTTCCTGGCAGACTTTTTTGTGGTAAGGACCAACATTGGCACTTGCCTTGCCAGCGGATTTCAGGAATTACCTCATGTCATGCCACATTTCCTTTGGTTAGTGGATTTCTGGGAAATTGAGTTTTCATTTTCATTACCTGCAGGTAATGGAGCCATGCTGAAGGTCTCATTTGCAGACATCTTAGAGGGAACTGGGAATTTTCATCAAGATAGGAGAATAGGCGGTGGTGCCTTCTCGGATGTCTATCGAGGGATAAAGGGAAATGAAACCTTCGCTGTTAAAGTTTTTAAACAGGTATGGTCTACAATTTTGCAGCTGTGGGTATTTATTTGCATTTTGTCGATTTTGTGTTTGTGATTGCATTATGTAGGCTAATACTGTAGTCTATTTTACCACAGACTCACCTGGACCTTTTTCGGACTGTTGCTATATAACAGATCCTAGGATATGTAGGAGCCTGAACTTATGATTAGTTTTTACCTTGATGTTGTACAGGTGCAGAACACATCGTGGCAGGTGCTCTGGGAGAAGTTTCGCAAAGAGATGGAGATTCTTCACCTGTGAGTATAGATCAAGAACACTAGCAAATACTTCACCTACAAGTATAGATCAAAAACACTATTCAACTCAAGCAATAGCAAATACTTGTCAATACATGAAGGGAAAAAAATAGTGGACCTTTATTTGAGTGGCTCTAATGTGTCATCGACATAGCAACGTGTAGGTCACATGGGGCCTGTGACTTCCGACTGTCACCCTAATCAGGTTTGATCAGATATGTCAAAATTACTTCTGCAAGGCTTTTTGATGTGGGTGGGTGTGAATCAGATTTATTTGAGAGTCGGATTGAGTCTGGTAAACCACAGTCGCCCACAGCTGTGTTTTTGTCATGTTCCATGAGAGAGTTTAAAATAAAAAATGACGAAAAAACAGGAGTAGCGCAAAACAACAAGGGGCAATCACACAGAATTTACTACGGTTCTAGCCTGAATTTTAGAGTTGGAGCTGTGTTGATTTTCCTTCTTTAAAGAAAGCTACGCTGCTCCATGATGTTATCATCATTACATCATATCATTATTTCAGTGGTGTGTGAATTTCTTGATTGAGGGAAGAGAAAGTCAAAAGTCCTGTTATGAATGAATTAATTTCACTCATGCAGATCTCAATCCTTCCAATTTGCCTCAAGATAACAATGACAATATTCCCTTTTATCTTTGATTATGTGTTGTTATGGAGCCACTGAATTCAGTACATACAGTACGCGGCAACATCCTGAGTCATGCTGCAGTTATTGCTCTAGCCCTCATTGAAAGCAATATAGTATACTATAGATATACTGTGAGGGAAATTTGGTCTTGCATTTATCCCAATCCGTGAATTACTGAAACACACTCAGCACACAGTGTGAAGCACACACTAATCCCGACGCAGTGAGCTGCGCTCGGGGAGCAGTGAGGGGTTAGGTGCCTTGCTCAAGGACACTTCAGCCGTTCATACTAGTCAGGGTTCAAACCGGCAAAGTCTGAAGCGCTAACCAGTAGGCCACGGCTGTCCCAAAGCAGACTCTTGTGGGATTGTGCTTGGGCCTAATATCCTTGGACAGAAAACTGTCTCTTGGAGATTATGAAATGATTCTGGGACATGTTTTTTTTAAATAGAGGCTTTCCTTAAAACCGCTCATGTTTTTTTTAGATATTTCAGATTTACCTTTCTATTAAAAAGAAAAAATCAGAGAGATGACATAAAAGTAGTACTGAAATACTGCGTTCACTGTGAACTTATGCCATTCACTGTAATGTGTGCTATTTATGTCCATGAGTATGTTCTAGTGTGACTTGCACATGACTTTGTATGAAAATCCTATTTACTGTTGCTACCTACTCTGTGTCTAATCTACCGTCTAGTAGTTACTTGATTGCATCATTGTTGGTTGTGTGTGTTTTCTCTCATTTTCTCACTTGCACAACTTTTTTGGGGTAAATCGTCTATACTGTACAAAGGAACCGCAAAACCACAAGGTGATAACCACCTCAAATGTTTCTCGATCTTTCACTCACATGACAAACTCTGATCCAATCTCTCTCAGCTACCGGCATCCTAACATCCTGGAGTTGTGTGGCTGTTTTTCTGATGGGGATCGCTATTTCCTGGTTTACCCTTTCCTCCCCAATGGTTCCCTCCACAAAAAACTACACAATCAGGTACAATGAGTCATAGCCATGTCAAGTACTGTAGTGTGACTAATGATTTCTGTCCCAAAAGTAGGTTGGAGGCAAAGGCAAATACTTGTTACGTAAGGCAGAATTGGCTGATGCTTGACTGATGTTGTAATATATTAGTCATAGTAAACTGGTGTCTGTTTAACTGTCTGTGCTTGTGCAAATTGTATTTAAATTATTAAATGAATGGATAAGATTATTTATGTGTCTAAAATGTTTGAGCAAAACTGGAGCTTCAACCTTTCTGCCTCACGGATCTGAGCTAATTTAATGTAAGCGTCATATCTTACTGAAAGTTGGAGCGGGCTGCTGTTGTCCTTGAATGAGTCCGTACATGTGTGTATTTCATCATTGTGGAAATCCATGGGAGTGTCTCTGTGACTTCTTGATGGTAGTATAGTGTTAGGCCTGAGAGTCTAAAGAGAAGTACAGTATAGGGATTTCATCTGTAACACATCGGAGTGTCCTTATTACATAATACCTTATATCATGCAGTTGTGAGAATACATTTACACACCCATGTTAAAGTTGACTAAAAAGAGAAATAAAATCTCTTTTGGAAATTGATCTTAATTAAAATAGCACTACATCATTTAGTCAATTTTAACATGGGTGTGTAAATGTGTTCTCATAAGTGCACATATGAGTACATTTGAGGTTTCTCAACTCATCCTTGTAAGGATCTGGATCTACAGTGTATTAATGTTCCTGTTTGTCACTTCTTATTTTGGATTCCCTGTAACAAGGGATCTTCACGTGTGTGTGTGTGTGTGTGTGTGTTTTCTCAGCTTCTCTTCTGCTTTTTATAGTTGCAGTTTCATCATTTGTCTAAAAATGAAAGATAGAGACTTACTCTGAATCTGTACACTTAACAAACATCGAGAGAGCTGCTATCGATGCATGAATGAAACATAGTGGGCGGGGCTATCTCATGTCTATCTGATTTTTTCCTTAGGATGCTGGGAAAGCTCTCTCCTGGCAGGAGCGCCTGGACATCATTAAAGGTGCGGCGAAGGCTGTTCACCACCTGCACAGCACGCAACCATGTGCTGTCATCTGTGCCAACATTAGCAGGTACACCAACTAGCCTACTACTACCACCATGCTGCTCACGAGGGGACCCAGATGGAGGCAGAGGTTATTGAGGGGAAATTACTTTAGCATTTTTCTTGAGCAAGTACTGCTAGGTTCTAGGTTCTGAGTTCTGGGTTAAATGGATTATGTGTAGAATTCTGTAGGATTCGAGTTGTCTTGAACTCACCATTTCATTTGTGATGGTACTCTTCCATTGACTTGCATTGTATTTGATACAGTGACACTACGTGAAGTACACATTGATATCAGAGTTTGGCTCTGGCTGGCCTGTTAACTTTAGCAGATACCAGGGTGACACAGAGCAAAGGCGTGTTAGACACCATGCCAATTTACATTCTGTTCCTATTTCTATATCATTTGCAAACATTTTAACACACACACACACACACAGCCCCTCTAGGATGTAACTGCTAGATATTTTAGAGATAGTTGATGGCGCTCTAGGGGATTTGTGAGGGGTTTTGCATGTTATTCTTGGGCCAGGGCTGTTTCAAGTTCATGAGGCACTGTTAAAATGTTGTATAAGTTCTAATGTTTCCCGGAAATTAAAGGGAGATAAGATGTTCTTGACATCATGGTGCCAGTAGTGCTTTTTGCTGTCATGCTTAAGGGTGTCTCTTTGTGCTTTCATGACGCTGTGTATCATTTCTGGTTTAAGTTTTGTTTAAACACATTTCAGTATAGTATTTAGGTCATGGTGGTCATACTGCGGATGTGACTTGATTTTCACTTCACTGCTGCCACATATGGGTGGGGTTCCTTTGATCACAGAAGTGCTTTCCTTTTAGGGCTTAAGAGAAAAAGCATTTGTCTGCCCATCTCAATTAGAGAACATTAACTGTTCTTGCAGCATGTGCAAACTCAGGCTCTTTAATCAAGGTCTATGTAAAATATTTAAAGCTGTATCTGTTTTATGTATAAGTCGTGTGTGTGTGTGTCTGTGTGTGTGTGCAGTGCCAATATCCTTCTAGATGAATGCCTTCAGCCCAAACTAACCGACTTTGGAATGGCACGCCTCAGACCGCATTCAGTTAATCACAGCTGCACTATCACCATGAAGACCAGTATCCAAAACTTGGAGTATCTTCCAGAGGAATACATCAGAGATGGGAAGCTGTCTGTCAAGCTGGATGTATACAGCTTTGGGATGGTGGGTGTACACTGGCTTTTATTTTGACACAGAAACCCTTTTATTCTCCTTGGGTATACTACACATTAGCAAGAGATAGCACTTAGTTAAAAGTTGAGAAAAAAGTGATGCATTTGGGTTAGACAGATGGTTAAACATGTACTTAGTGTTTATTTAGTGATACAGGGTTGATGTCACTGAGTTATATGCAGTAGCCTATCTTCTTTTCGATTTTCTGAGTAATGAAAGGGATGTCTAAAATGGGATGGTAACATGGCAAATATACATACAAAATTCTGCTGTTAATGCATCAAATACATTCATTCAGTTTACGGTTATCGATTCACCCTTGAGTCACAAATGTAGAAGGTACAATAAGGTCAGCACATGCTGGAGATAAAGAGTGTGGGCTCACTGGCCACTCATACTACACTGAGGGTGACCGATGACTGAGGTGTAGCTAGCACTTCGCTCTTGTAATAGTGAAGCTACCATAACGTTTATAATATGAATGAAATACCTCAGATATTGAAAGCAGCATTCAAAGACACCGTGTTGGGTTAAAGCTCACTGTGACCACATGACTCAATCATTTCTCTTTGTTAAGAGCCCCCTCAGATGTAATGGTGCTGTCGTTATCTCTGTTAACTTCTTGAATTTTTTTTTGGGCGGATGTTTCCTCTGTAGGTGGTGCTGGAGATACTGACAGGACAGCAGGTTATGCAGGACAAACCAAAACACCGACTCCTGGTGAGTACTGCTGCTGATGTAGATGTTCCCACATACAAAAAGGAAGCAGCCTTTCCTGCCATTACTTCTGTGGTGATCAGATATCTCAGATCTCTAGTGATGTCATAACAAAACAGACTGTACTGATTCCTGTAAACACACACACACACACACACACACACACACACACACACACACACACACACACAGAAAACAGACAATAGCACATGCGCACACAGAGACACATACAAACACATCTGAAAACACCCACAAACGCACAAACACACACATGTGTAGCACCGCCACTCCTGATGTCTGACGCCTTTGCTGTGCCCTGCTGCAGAGGAACGTGCTGGATGATACGGCTGAGGAGGGGGGTGGTGTGGACGCCTGCCTCAGGCTGCTGGACTCTAGGGCGGGCCGCTGGCCCCACGCGCTGGCTCTCTCTCTCCTCCGGCTGGGGATGGACTGCAGCTCCAGCAAGGCCCGCAATAGGCCTACAATGGATATGGTAATGTTAATGAGGATGGTTTCGGTTGTCTTTATGTGTTTTTGTGTGTGTGTGTGTGTGTGTGTGTGTGTGTGTACCACTTCTTTAGTTCAATTGCCATCATATTACATTCAGTTGCTCAAGAGTGTTAAAAAAATATGTTCACATCACCAAGGTGATATTGACGAAAATATTAAAACAATTTGGGGTATAAAGCTTCCATAGAAATTGTACACAGTAAAATAATAAACACATAACAAATGTAAAAAGCTAGGCAGTATGGACCCTTTCATGGAATTTTCATTATCAGCATCATAGTTGGCCCCACAAGACTTCCTTTTTAACATTCCATATGTTATCTTAATGCAGAGGAAGTAGATTGGGGCCCAAATAGAATGTTCAAGCATTGTTTTTGTTTACCTTGTTGAAAGGGTCCATAATCAAAGCTCCCCGCCCGCTCCACAGGTGCTACAGACTCTGAGCCAGCTTCTACCTCTCCCCTGCCCCCCTGAGGATCAGCCACATACGCTGGACGATGGCATGGCCCTCCCGCAGCACAGCGGTCACCCCGCGCCCACCCACTCTCCCAGCATGCCCGCGGAGAACGACGACGAGACGTCCAGCCTGCCGTCGTGCGTCCTGGAGTGCGCCCCGCCCGACTCGGCCTCCGTCCTCCAAGACTCCGCGGCTCTGTCTGCGCCATCGCATCCATGCGAGTGCAGCCAATCAGAGGTCACGTTCCTGGGCTGCATGGACCACAATGGTGGCGGCCGACGACAACAGCAGCAGCAGCAGCAACCTTGGGCAGAAGGTTCGGACAAATACGAGACGATCGACGCGTCTGCGACCGCGTCTGCATGTCTGTCTGCACACACGCTGCAGTCGGACGGTGGAGGCGAGCCGGTGCTGGACCTGTATGGCAGCTGGCCGGTGCAATGCAGCTGCACACCGGATACAGACGTTCAGGAGTGCGAGGACTGCAGGGCCAACGGCGTCACCCCCCTCCCCTTGTATCTCTCTCAAGGCAGGTCTCAATATCCACACACATGCCCCCCCCCCCCCCCCCCCACACACACACACATACAACTCTAGCACTGGTGCTCCCATCCTATCATAACACACTTACATCAACACAACACAATGTCTCAACATCATCCACACACACACACACACTCAGACACACACACACTCACTCAGACACACAGACACAGACACACACACATACCCCACACACACCACCAGTGGGTCATGTGCGGACACCATGAAGACCAGTCAGGTCAGACCAGTCAAGTGTTTGTCTGTTTTAGCTACTAGTTGAACTAAAGTGCAGACTACTTCCATGTACTATTCTGCCATGTGCAGTATCATAAATCCTTTCAGCACTGAACACAGCATTAAAGCGATGGTTCGGAGTAATTTTACCCTAGGGTTCTTTGCACCATGACCCCGAGCCAAACATTATTTAAATAAGACTTGCCTGATTATCTGCTACTATACCGCTGCGTCAACGTTTCTTCCGTGATTTGGGAAAAGCCTGTAAAAGTCCTTGCAGGAAGCGATTACATCAAAGTTTTTTGGTATAAGTCAAGTGTTTACAACTTAGTAATAACTAATAATTGTTGCAAACTGGACTACGAACAAAATATTAGTGCATTCCTGGATCTACATCCTTATGCATGCTTCCTGCCAGGACTTTTACAGGCTTTTCCCAAATCACGGAAGAAACGTCGATGCAGCGGTATAGTAGCAGATAATCAGGCAAGTCTTATTTAAATAAACTCCTGGTGCACTTACAAACTTTCTAATGCCTCGTTATTGGACTAAAGGTCGTAGTTGTACTACTGCAGAAGTTTTGTACCATTCAGGGCATTATTAGTGGGGTAATTTACGAGATAAAAGTTGGTTCCATCACGACTGCAGAACGTCATTAGTTTTTGATAGCGCTACTCGACCAGGGTTCGACCAAGGGAAAAAAGGTTCTGGGAGGGTGTTTGGCTCGGGGTCATGGTGCAAAGGACCCTAGGGTGAAATCACTCCGAACCATCGCTTTAAATGTCTTAAACATAAACACAGAAAATACAGCCCAATTCAGTATTTTTTTACTCATTTGTGGGCATTTCTGCAGCAAGGTAAGTGTAGCCTACATGTGTGGCAAGGTTAAGTCTTCATAGCCCTATCCTTTCCTAACAGACTTAACATTGTGATACTTTACAACCTGTATAAGTTGGATCACATGCATCATTAACTGTATTTACTTTGTGTGCTAACTGAGTTCATTATCTCTGTTGCGACTTCAGGAGTGGTCAGTGGCCCGTCCGAGAGTTACGCGGAGAACCCCGCCAAGCAACGGCTCTGTAACAAGATTCAGCAGTACAATCATGGCCTTCTCTGCACTGATGAGCTTCTGTCTATCACTCTATAAACCAGGCACACGTATTCAGGGAAAACAACCACAAACAGATAGTGTCTGAGTTATTTTAGATATTTAATGGAAATCTTAGAGCTAGAGACTGGCCAGTGACTTAAAAAACCAAGAACAAAGGGGAGAGAGTAGAAAACACACTGGCATCTGAGTCTGCATTAAGTGACATACTGACAAATGTTTTGGTAGCATTTTCTGTCACAAGTTGAAAAATACAGGCTAATATATTGATTTCAAGACAGTATTTATAGGCTATATATATATATATATATATAGTATTTATCTTACATATAAGCTACTTTTTGTAATTTGTTGTCATTTTGTTTTTGTAACATGTTTTTTATTTGAAATTAAAAATGTAGCCTAACATTTTATACATTTTAGTAATCTCAACGATGTTTGTGACACCAGTCAATGTGTTTGTCATGTCTTTTTTGTAATGCAAAAATAATATTTGCCTTTTTGTCGTATCTTTGGTGTTAAAAGGACATTTTGTTTTGTAACATCTGTAAAAAAAGCTGAGTGCTTTCTTTTGCCATTCTAACACCTTCCGCTGTGCTCAACCTACGACGGAGTATTAGGGCCACACATGAAGAAAAAAAATATTTTTGCCATGGCGAGATTAAACTCGACATGTTGACTTTAAAGTCGACATGTCGACATTAAACTCGACATTTCGAGAATAAAGTTGAAATGTAATGTCGACTTTAATCTCGACGTGTCGACTTTAAAGTCGCTATGTCGACATTAAACTCGACATTTTGAGAATAAAGTTGAAATATCATATCTACTTTAATCTCGACGTGTCGACATTAAACTCAACATTTTGAGAATAAAGTTAGTTTGGAGAGAGAACGACCGCTCGAGACGATTGAAAGAGAGGACGAATGAAACAATGCAACTAGTGCAACAATGATTCAGAGTGTTCGAGTGCAACAATGATTAGACATAGGCCTATATCATGTGGACAAAACATAGAACATATTAACCTACATTGCTCAGCCAAATAGGCTACTTTGCTGTTAGGTCCTATCACGGAGTTACAGGCGATAAATGCGATGGTCAAAAGTAGCCTAAACGTCATTAGCGGTTTATTTATTTATTGTAGGCCCATTATTAAAGTGTTGTTTTTCATCTAAAGGTTCAACTGCATACTAGGCGCTCTCCCCAATCCTAGACTTTCACGTTGCTTGTTTGTAAAGGATGATAAACAGCCTATTGCTGAATGTCTATGGAGGGACGAATGAAGCTGTCCTCCCGACCACCCCATGTAGGCTAGTAGCCTATATGCACACATAGCCTAGTGCATAAATAAAGTGCATGCACACATATTCTCTCCCGGGATCAAAATAGTATATGCTTAGGCTATACCTGTGTTTCTAGCCTCCTATAGGCTACGTATTGCAGGTGAGACATGGAAAAGCAGTTTTAGAAAAATGAGTTTTGCCATGCGTTATCCTATGGAGAGTGACGGCCTGTCGGTCATGAAGGGCAGTTTTTTGGATGTGCAGTGGCCTTACCCACGTAAAACAGAGTGAAATAACATTTTGTATAGAAACATTATATCATTGGATACATATATTTTTCTAGTTATTTAGCCTAAACGGCATAGTGCATGGTATTTCCATAACCGCCAGACAGCACTTCACGATGACGGCAATGAGTAGCCTAGTTAACAGACAATACGCAATCTATCTGAATATCTGCAATTTAGCAATCTATCTGAAATAACACCTATTTGAAGCCCATTTTTCATGTAACATATTGTGTATTAGTGTAGGCTACATAGCTTATAGGCTAGGCTGTTTAAACAGTAGGGCCTATTGCGAGTTTAATGTCAGCATGACACGTCGAGATTAAAGTAGATATATTTCAACTTTATTCTCGAAATGTCGAGTTTAATGTCGACATGGCGACTTTAAAGTCGACACGTCGAGATTAAAGTCGACATTACATTTCAACTTTATTCTCGAAATGTCGAGTTTAATGTTGACATGTCGACTTTAAAGTCAACATGTCGAGTTTAATCTCGCCATGGCAAAAATATTTTTTTCTTCATGTGTGGCCCTAATACTCCGTCGTATATTTATGCCCTCAGTATTAGGCTACATGATTATTTATTTCCAATTTATTGCAACACCAAAAAAGTTAGACTACCATGTTTGATGTTGCGTGAGAGACGTTTGTTTTTGGAAGACTTTTAACCATAGACACTCGTTTCATGAACCGGAACTTCCTACACTACTAGTGTCAACTCAACTGTTATTTTTGGAAAGGCGGCGGGAAGAATTTAAGCTGCTACATACTAACATTGACTGCTGTCAGAGTGGGGGGCGTTTTCCCCTCTATGGTTTCCCCACATAGCTTACGATGTCAGCTGTAACCTCGTCGCCGCGTGGCAGAGTTTTAGTTGGCTATATCTTACCACCGAGGGAAGAGGCGCAAAGAAACCAAGATGAGGGCTCGGACTCTGAAGATGACGAGGAGGAGGAAGACCCAGAGTTTCTGGACATGGTTGAAATGGAAAGTTTGTCTGCTGGAGGGCGCATGTTTCAGTCATCAGTGTCACCACGACTAGAGGGTAAAGTACAGCCCAGGAAAGTTGAAATGCATGTAACATTATGTTCATGAGATGTTGTCTATCTATGCTGTTCTTGTGATACTTGTCAGATCGAATGATTGCTCGAAACAGTATCATCATAGGCTAGCTAGCCTACCTTGCGTTTTAATAAACCTCAAAGAGCTTGATAGTAGTTTAGCGGAGATGGAATAATAGGCCAGCAATCTGTGGACTCACTTTCATTTGAGTTCCTTTATTTCCTAATATGCGGTTGTTATCTGCGTCATGTCAAAACCGTAGGGTATGTGACAGGGTTTTGTTTTGACTTGCACAACATGATTTTGTAAAAAAAATAATAAAAAAAAACCTTTCAATAGTTTGCTTACGTTAGCTGTGCCTCAGAGAGGAGGAATTAAAACTGGATTCTTTCACACAAACTCGCGTCACAGACGTATGTCACCGCCCATTTGGAGGCGCAAACAATCGGATTTTTGGTTTAACCATCAGTTAACTTCAAAACAGCCATTTTACTTTGGATAGACAATAGCAATACATCATAGGAGTGATTAACGTCAAAAAATCTAAACTGGAGTAACTCAACATTTGACACACATTTGACATTTGGCACATTTTGAAACTGTGCCTTCATTTTACAACACGAGAAAAAAACTTTTATAACCCTTGAGCCAGCTCCTTACTTTGTGATCTCAATGGCAATGCAGCATTTGTTTGCACCTCCAAAAGTATGGTGTACCTGGTTACCTCCCAAAAACGCCCTTAAATGCCCACAAATACCTGTATGTTTGTGTGAAAGAATTCAAAACGTATTCCACATCTGTGTATTTAAGACAAAATTAAGCCGAGACGAACATGTTAATTTTGCTTATCTCGCTGTTACTTTTACGTACTAACTGGTCTAACTATTGTATGCAGTTTCCTGACAAGACCTGTGCTCTGATGACCCTCTAGTTGACTTCCAGATCTTGGGCTCCACTCAGACTCTGCGGCTCGAGGGCCGATTCCCCCTCACAAATCCCTGGTGGCAGATCACCTGTCGCGTGGGGCATCTGAGGAACGGCCGGGCGGTCATCCAGGGGTTCCCTTCGTACGCCCTTCGCAGTGACCTGAAGGGTGAAGCCAGCCGCTCCGTCGTGTCCCTGTTTCTGAAAGCATGCGGTGTGTCCCCAGTGCACAGAACGCAGTTCATGAATTGGCTGCCAGAGGACACAGAGGTTGGGCTCCGTACCCTGCCTGAACTCCTGGAGGAGTTTGAGGATGTGGAGCAATGCAAGACAGCTGCAGACCACATGAAGAAACTGGTATCCAAATCAGGTAAGGGACATAGTCCAGGGGCTTGTGGATGAGGCTGCTAACTGTGTTTGAGTTCAACTGTTTAGCTCTCACATGATTTAGACTTCACTGTAGACACATGACCGTTTAGGCAAATATAAGCTTATTTCACAGTTGGTATCTTGTGTGAAATACAGGAACTTGACCAGTAGTGCTGTCAAAGTCCTGTGGTTGCTTCACAATCGTTTGTATTGCATATGGCATAGGCCTACTGCACTATTTAAAGATGTAGGTAGAGTTTCTCAGAGATAGCCTAAAGTCTGACTCGAGCTAATTTAATAACTAGGCAAGTGGTTCCTCCGTGCTTTACACACACAAAAACAAAAAAAACAAGCGGTAATGCCTTTTAGATCCTTGAAAACTCTCTCATTTGCACTCTGTAGTTGCAGGTGTGTGTGTGCGCGTGGCCACCCGGTACCCGCAGGTCATGATGCACCTGCCTACTCTGCTGGCCCGCCAGTTCAAGGAGCTCCTGGGGATGGGCAAGAAGAAGGACCATGACGCCCTGCAGGACAGTGCTGAGGCGGGGCTGGCAGAGGACCTGCTGGACCGTCTGGAAGTGATCATCAAGACACAAGTGTGGAAGCTGGGCTTCAGCTATGTGAGTACTTCACTCGCTCACTAAACAGAAATAGAGCACAATTCAGCTACAGAGATTAGAGATGATTCATAGGGTTGAGGCTGTCTTCAGTGTACGCTGCAGAGATTAGAGATGATTCATAGGTTTGAGGCTGTCTTCAACACTGTAGAAATTAGAGATAATTCATAGGTTTGAGGCTGTCTTCAACACTGTAGAGATTAGAGATGAGTCAGGGTTGAGGCTGTCCTCAACACTGTAGTCAGCAATGTCATCAACGCTTGTGTTGGGGCCGTAGATGGAGCTGATGAAATGAGCTAAATTAGCCGTTACTACCCTGCTCCCCCACACTGGCTAACAAGTCGTTGTCCATGCTGTTTAATACTAGCACTGTTTCCCATACATTTACTTATTTGTGGTGGCCCATCACAATATCAACATTGACCACCACACAATGATTTTCCAGGATGTACTAAACTGTGCTTAAATCCGGTTAGCATCATAACCACGCTGTGCTAATTTGTTAAAAAAACTGTTGTATTCAAGTTAATTCTGCAAACCAACCACCGCAAATGGAATTCAGTTCTGTGGGAAACACTGACTAGCTAACCCCATCAAGGCAGCCAATGGTTGTGCACAAAGCGCTGCCAACCGTCCTCCTCTATCTGTCATCATTTAGAGCCCGCCCCATTTTTAGCCTTAATGCAGATGATAGTGAGGAGTTGACAGGAGATGAGTGAGGGAGAGAGATGGGGAGCAGTTTTGGGAAAAGACCTCAGGCCAGACTATCACTTGGGTTACTGTGGGCACTGCCAGACTCTATCTTGGGTCACCTCTAACTTGGGTTACCGTGGGCACAGCCAGACTCTCACTTGGGTCACCATGGGCACTGCCAGACTCTCACTTGGGTCACCATGGGCACTGCGCCAGTTTGAGGTAGGGACACCGATGGCACCTTTGCTACGGCTCACCTATTTCACACCTTACCTGTGTGCATCCCTGATATAGATTAAAACATTTACTGCAGTGGAGAATTACACATGCACATCAAAGAACACTCAAAGAACCCTCCGGTTACAAGTCCGAAGCACTAACCAGTAGGCCACGGCTGCCCCATCTGTTCCTTTGTGGAAGTAGTTGGTGATTATCACACTTGAAGTAGTACCAAAGCTACTGTTACAAAACGAGACACACATAAACATATTCAGATGTGAGATTCAGATTCCCTTGTAATGTCATCAAAACGCGTAGTAAATTGCAGTGTATTTACCTACATTTCCATGATGGTGGGATTCATTTTTTGCATCACTCTATAACAGACTAGTGCCTTGTTTCTGCTTTTTCAAGGGAAGTCCTTAAGAAAAGAGGATCTGAGAAATTTGATGTAAATGTGGTGTAATGGTGTGTGCACCTGGCACCACTGATTGTGTATTTAAAGGGTGTGCGGACAAATATGGAATTTCCTCAGTGATTTTATGTATTTACGTAATATCCACATGAAGACATGCTTTTTTTTGTTGCTATTTTAAGACAAGGACTTTTGCTGTATATTTACTAAGTTAATGTTGCAGTTTACATTTTTACCTATAATTTAATTATAGTTGTAATAACATTTATTGATATTTATTTAGTTATTATTATTATTATTTTTTTTTGAAAATCTCTGGTTGAGCTATGATATTGGATTGCTTGCTTGACTGTCAGGAGATGAGCACATCTCTCTCACTGATCATACCTCATTGAAAACTCCTACACTTAACACCTTTTTTCATATCACACATGGTTTTAGTCGCGTCTTTCAGTGTCAGAATGGCTTATTATGACGCTCAGTTTTGATGGTGGATGGTGACTCTTGAGTTAGTGTTGAGCAGATGTCACTGGCACGAACATGTCTACTTCCTGTTTAACTCAACAGAGAACAGAGGAAGTGTGTGCCAAGTCGCGTGTGGGTTAGGATGGGGGTGGGAGTTAAAACCACAGCCCACAGTGAGTGGTGACGGACCCAAATGTTCCCTGGGGATTTCAGAGGTCCCACCGTTGGGCCGCAATCTCAGAGTTTTTTTTATCAAGTATTACTCATGTTTTCAAATATGAGAATAGAAATAATCTTTCCAATGTATGACGAATGGAAGAGTTTTATAGGCTTAGACGAATGGAAGAGTTTCATAGGCTGAGGCCTTTCTTTTGCAGTTGCTTCAACCCCCACAGAACCAGGACCAGTTTAAGGATGTGTATCAGGTCACCCATGTGAATTATCTCAGGAAATACCCCACCCCACAACCCACCTGATCTATGCACATCCTGTCCGTGTGTAGGCCCCAGGTTTCAAAAGTTTGTCATGTATATCCGTCTATAGTGTTTCCTGTGCAGGGCAGGCTAATCTTGACCTGTGCTACACTTATCCTTCAAGTTTGCTAGTTTTTTGCTATATTGTTGACATAAACAATATCTTTGTGGAATACAAGTGAACAGGTCTTAACAACCTCTGATTAGTATTGCTGTTTATTGTTAAAGTACAATGTGAATACCAGCCAGTGGAGGACACTTCGACAGGATAACATACAAGTCAACTGAGATAATATTGTGGATCTGCCCTAAATCTGAAGCTGTGGCGGCAATAATTTGGTGGCGGTGTGGCACCAGTGTGTGAGAACAGCTCCCCCTAGTGTTTCATCTGATAGGGGCTGCTCTATCTACCATAACTTTAAAGGTTGTATCAGCGATTTCAGGCCCAAAAAATGCCCAAACATAAATGATCAGATTCATCTAATCTTTCCTAACGATCTGCTAGCTGCCTGCCCCATAAGCAGGCCATCAAAAATGGTTCCAACCAATAACCGACGAGATGCGCGTTTAGGAGAGTTTCAATTGCACGGGAGGGAGGGGGAGGGAGTAGCGAGCTAGCTCTCTGTTTTGTTTGATCATAAGCAGAAGTGACGAAACCCCGCTATCGCTGATACTACCTTTAACATCAATGGAACTTCCTTGTTGTTGTTCTTGTGGTATAACCGCCAGTAGCAGTAGAGTGTGTAAAAATAGTCCCTATGTGTTAAACAGCTTGACTTCATTCTGCTTCTTTCACTCTCTCTCTCTCACTCCCTCCCTCCGCTCTCTCTCTCTCTCTCTTTCTTTCTTTCTTTCTTTCTTTCTCTCTCTCTCTCTCTCTCTCTCTCTTTCTCTCTCTCTCTGCCCGCCCTCTCTCCGTCTCTTTGTGTTTGTGTAGATTCTCTACAAGGAGCTCCACTTGATCCGCTGCGAGGCTCGCCTGGAGGCCTTCGCGGCGTGCGGCCTGTTCCGGGGCATTCCGGAGCTGCAGCGGCACGCGCTGCAGGTGTACGCTCAGCTCAAGCACCAGTGCCAGCTGTCCGGGAGCACCTACGTGGAACTGCGCGGCCTGGAGGAGCTCCTCTGCTCCGAGCTGTCCGAGCTGTCCGTGTGGGCGGCCGTGCGCTTCATGAAGGACCAGGGCGTGGTCGTGCTGGAGCGCCAGAGGGTGGCGCCGCGCAACCTGCACACCTACGAGACGGGCATCAGCGAGCGGCTGGCGCGGTTGACGGGCGGCGCGGACGAGGGGGCGCCGAAGCCCTGGCGCATCGACTTGGACGTCCGGCGGGTGCTGAGGGAGGCACAGGAGGAGAGGCTGAGGGCACGGGCCGAGGCAGGTCGAAACACACCTGACGAGCAGACCAACGGCGCAGGTGCCCCGGCACACGATGGGGAGGCGATATCGGAAACATCCCAAGATGCAACAGCGGTCGCCGGGGACAGACCAAGCGATGACCTGATGTGTGGCCATGGGGACAGGTCCTCTACACAAGCCATCCACTCAAATGGAGGCTCGTCATGGGACGACTTGAACTTTGGCCTTAAACTCTCCATCCCAAGGCAGGAGGTTCCTCCCAGTCCTGAGGAACCGGACCGCGACCCGCCTGTGGAGATCGAACTGGACCCGGACCAGGTGCGGGCTGCCCAGATGATCTGCTCCAACCCGGTGACGGTGATCAGCGGCAAGGGTGGCTGCGGCAAGACCACGGTGGTCAGCCTGGTGTTCAAAGCCGCCATGCAGCAGCGCGACCGCGACATGGAGGAGGTCCTCAAGGCCTGCGAGGACTTCCAGAAAGACTCTGGCCCCTCACTGCCCGAGGACGAGGCCACCACTCAGGTGGGTGAGGAGAGCAAACAGGAGGAGGAGGAGGAGAAGAAGAAGAAAGAGGAGGAGGAGGAGGAGAAGCTGCAGGTGCTGCTGACCGCACCCACAGGCAGAGCAGCTGGACTGCTGACCAAGAGGACGGGCTTCACTGCGTACACCATGCACCAGGTGAGGGAGAGGGGTGACTCAATCAATCAATTATGACTTTTAAATGTGTTATATGGCATTCTGGTTCTGCTGTGTCTCTGACATCTTGCTGTACCTCTTTTGATCTCTCTCTCTCTCTCTCTCTCTCTTTCTCTCTGACACCTTGCTGTACCTCTCTCGCCTCCCCATCTCTTTCTCTCTCTCGGCCCCCCCCCCCTCTCTCTCTCTCGCTCTCTCTCTCTCTCTCTCTCTCTCTCTCTCTCTCTCTGACACCTTCCTGTACCTCTCTCACCCCCCTCTCTCTCTCACCTTGCTCTCTCTCTCTCTCTCTCTCTCTCTCTCTGACACCTTCCTGTACCTCTCTTGCCCCCGCCCTCTCTCACCTTGCTCTCTCTCTCTCTTTCTTTCTCTCTCTCTCACCTTGCTCCCTCTCTCCAGGTGCTGTTCAGCTATATGAACTGGACGAGGGTGAAGGACAGGGCCAAGAGCCAAGTCCAGGAGAAAGGGGAGGTGCCGCGGTGGAAGTTCCGGCGGGTGCGGGCGCTGGTGGTGGACGAGGGCAGTCTGGTGTCGGTGCAGATCCTCCACTCGCTGCTGGCCATCCTCACAAGTGAGGCCCAGCTGCAGAAGTTCGTCCTGCTCGGTGAGCCCTCTAACCTTTTGACCTTTGACCTGGAGGAAAACATTGGGAACCCCCCCCTTTTATCTTTCCTTACATGTCCAACATCTAATAATTTATTAATGAATGATAATCTTTTTTTTAATAATGATGTAGTCCAATTATTCTTTATTAGATTATTATTCTTAAATTATAGATTGCGGAAATTCTCTTTTTGTTTTCTAAATGCTGAATGCTGAATTGTTTGTTGTTTGTTTTTGGGGGCATGTTCATGAGCCCCCATATTCATGCCCCCAGAGTGTATTACTGCAGCTCTGGCTGTTGGCTGCAGCAAGTCGAGCTAGGTAGAAGCAATCGTTTATTTTTTTGCGTACTGACAGTACTCGGTGACCTCGAGAAACACAGATCTATGTGAAAAATCGCCGGAATTCTCCTTTAAGTGAATGTCGTACAGTGGGACAGTGGGGTTCTGAGTGTGGGAAATGGGTGTCGTAGGAACAGATGGAAACTATTTTTCAACCCCTTTGGAGGAGGCGTGCCAAACCGCTCGACTCAGCTGGCAGCATACGAAAACCAGACTGGAAATCAATCTGTGAGCAAACAACTGTCAACAAATCAACAACCCCATTTGAAAAATTCCTGCAGCTTCCCAGAATGCCGAGCTCTTTCTGAGCCGCCCTTGGTTTTTCAGTACTTGACCATTTACAGTGGTCTCAAAGAAACACCCAGCATATTTTTTGAGTTTAGAAATGGATGTACAAGTCCAATACTTCTTCAGAGTATCTCAGTGGTCTCAAAGAGTACATAACTCTGAGGTAGCACGGATGACAGGGGTCTGCCCTCAGGGGGCGAACAACATGTGGATGCCATACTTGTGCCTGGGATAAATGTGAGCTAGTGAATTATGAATGTGAATTAGTGGAAGTTTGAGAAAATTGAGTTAAATGTTTTTTTCTTAAATTGTCTAGTTGTAACATTCATTGACTATGGACAGGGTTCCGTATTGCATGGAATACTGTTGGTCTCACTGTGTGTGTGTGTGTGTGCGTGTGCGTGTGCGTGTGCGTGTGCGTGTGCGTGTGCGCGTGCAGGTGATGTGCGTCAGCTGCCCAGCATTGAGCCTGGAAACGCACTGTATGACCTGTTCCACAGCCTGCACAGAGTCCACTGGTCCATTGAGATGAGAACCAACCACCGGGCCGAGTCGAAGCTGATAGTGGAAAACGCTGGACAGTAAGCAGCCTCAGGTCTCCTCCCTGGTTAGAGGTGCTATATGCAGTTTTTAGCTGAAAACATCCAAAACCTAGAAATGGCATCAGTATGTGCAGAAACAACCATTTTCACCCCTGTGCTCTGTGTCCAGATATCCTGTGAAGTTAGCAGTCAACTCAGCTAGCGTTGCATCCTAACTTCACAGGACATCTGGACAACACAGAGCACTGGTGTAAGGATGGTTGTATAAGAAAACACATTTAACTCAATTTTCTCAATTTGTGGTCAGCCGTGGCTTACTGGTTAGCGCTTCGGACTTAGAACCGGAGGGTTGCCGGTTCGAACCCCGACTGGTAGGCCACGGCTGAAGTGCCCTTGAGCAAGGCACCTAACCCCTCACTGCTCCCAGAGTGCCACTGTTGTTGTAGGCAGCTCACTGCACTGGGATTAGTGTGTGCTTCACCTCACTGTGTGTTCACTGTGTGCAGTGTGTTTCACTAATTCACGGATTGGGATAAATGCAGAGACCAAATTTCCCTCACGAGATCAAAAGAGTATATATACTTATACTTATACTTAACTAACTTCCACTAATTCTCAAAATTCCACTCATCACTAATGAGCCAAGCTTGTCTTTTGCTTGGGAATATAAAAACATGCACTCTGCTCTGTCTTCTGTAGTATTGCAGACATGGGTCAGAAGCGAACATACTACCCTCTGAACTTTGATGCCGTAGTGGATATGAATTGTTCCCCTGAAATGCCTGGCGATGACAGGAGGTTCATCTATGTGCGGGTGTCTCAGGACGACCTTGGTGAGTTAACACAATCTGTTGCTTTCAGCAGAGAGAAGAGGCTTAGTCTTCCACAGGCCTCTGGGTGGGGTTTGCCATCTTAGAAACCATATCTGAAAAACTCACAGTGTATTGATGATCTTAGTGTATACGGGATCATGGAAGATTGGGGATTATGTTTCCAGATTGCCAGGTTGTGGCTCAGGGCTGGTGGCCAACACACTGGCTCTCACTGGGAGTTGTGGTGTTGTGTTGAGATGGGCCTTATCTTGTATTTTCTTCGTTCTTGCTCAGCTCTACACGATGCAATTTCACTTTTGCTTCGACGAGCTGCTGGACTTCAAGACCATAAAATCTCCCAGTTCATCGCCTTCAGGAGGTAAATGTGATCTTAGGAGTCAGGACGTGCACTGTGTATCATGTTAAGATTACTGTTTCAAAAGTACATAGAAAAACACACGCCAACACTTAAAATATGTGGACTTGATTGAGAGTTCTTCTGTGGGAAAATATGTTAAAGGATTGTGGTTGAAAAGAGGTTATATTGTTGCGGTAGTGACTGACCTGATATGCATTTGCAGGGCCGACTGTGCTCTGATCAATGAGCTTTGTTGCCAGCATTATGGGAGGCATGCAACCAAGTAAGACATTCAGTAATACTTCCCATTTTATTTAACATTTATTTAGAAAATAGCATTACTACACTGTTGACTGCAGAGTGATATGTAAATACTGAATTCCAGATGTTAATCTCGTCTTTACATTGATATCATGCTATTTTATTTGAAAGCAGTGTTCATGGTCATAGAAGAGGTGGTGAAGTGAATAATAAAGACATTTAGGACAATTTGCCACTCCTGTCATGTTGTCCCTGCTTCACCCTGGTAGTTTTTAAAGGAAAATTCCGGTATTTCGCACTTTGAGTCCCCTTTCTGGTTTGTTTTGGATGAACTAGAGTGGTGGACACCGAAATTTTGACTATTGGTCCTGTCTCTCGACTTTTCTGACTCGTTTTGAATCGCCTTAGACTACTCTGAGTGGTTGCCAACAGGCATGCTCAAACATGTCTTAAAACAACCCTTAACATTCATTTTCAAAACTGTGCAACTTACCAAGTGGTGTCAAAATTTCCCTTAATTTCCTTTAATGGTGCCTTGGTTTAGTATACTGGTGTTCCTTTTCTTCATTGCTGTCTTCTGCAAACCCTGGGTGTTGTTTCTGACAGAAACCACAAGAACAGGATGGACTTCCGTATTGGGGACAAAATCTGCTGCACGAGGAACAACTACATCACTGACTGGAGCCATGAGCGTGGGCAGCCCCCAGCGTTGCCACCACCGACCACGGAGCAGCAGCTGGCTCTCGCCGTGCCAACTCAGCCGGGCGGCTGCCCTCTCCCCTCTGACCCTCTGGAAGGCACCAGCGATAAGCGGACTCAGCAGACCGGAAGGAGGAAGAGGAAGGAGGAGGAAGAGAAGGAACCAGTGAAGGAACGCCTGTGCAACGGAGAGATCTTCTACATCACAGAGGTTGGCAGCAGTGGTTACTCACAAGGATCTGTCTGACCATTTGCCACTCATTTCCATCTTCAAATGGGGTTAACAAGTTTACAAATGAGTGTATCATTGTAGTCATGGCAACAACACACCTCAAAACAAGTCACTTGTAAGGTTGTAATTAAAGTTAGAGATCCTGTATCTTCACATTTCAACACTACATTTAAAATCCCACCATTTCTGAAAAATAATTCCATGTGATATCACCATTTTGTTATAGACTTATTACTACAAGAAGTGGTGCATTTAAGTGCCACCATTAACTATTACAACACAAACACCCACAGGTTCATGTATGTACGTACGGCTAGCTCCGATTACCCACTTAATAAGGGGTGTATTGTGACCGTGTATTATTCATAAATCACAAACCCACACAGTATATATCATCTTATGTGCAATGTCTGATGTAATTTCTGAAGATACTAATGTCCTATCTGCATATCTTAATTCAATCATGGGAATGAAGCACATCAACTGATTTGTTTTGTACATCAGAAAAAGTAGATGCAGTGTGCAACTTAGTGCTGGACAAAGATACCGTTAAACCAAAGAAATGGTTGATATCCCCACACTGGGACTTTCTTCGTCATTCCTTTGTTGCTAAAAACCTGATTGTCTGTTGGAGACATGAAAATGCCTTGCAAATATATATATATAAGGGTGCATCAAAAAACACAATTCTTGAATTTTGATATGGCTGGGTGCTAAAAGTGTTCCAATATATGTAGAAACAACACATGCAAAATATTTTTCCAGTACATTATGATTTGGGGTGCTGATGATGGGGTGCCACCGCACATCTGTTTTTGTTGGATAAAGTGGTTAACAGTGCTCAATGGTCGCCATGGAGATCTGAGGTAAACAATACTACAGCTCAAGAAAACTGAGGTGATCTTTCTGTTTGAGGTGATCTTGATCTGTGTTGGATGTGTTATTACATATTACTATCATATCTGCAGTTGTTTCCCCGCCCCCTCTGCAAAGCTAATTGCGTGCCCACAGCTGAACCACAAGCGCAGTTGAATAGTTAACCAATTGTAACATTAAAAAGAAACAAACTTTAGCGATCATACATGATAATAAGATGTCAACGAGCAGCAACATACAGAGTAGGCCTAGTAGTTCTACTAATCTACTTAAAATACTTGAACTATTTATTGCACAATGAAGAAAACTGATGCTCTGAATACTTATTCAGCGGTCTCTAAAAGTTTATCTAATTGACGCATTCAACCGCGATTTTGATTACACCTGCTTTTAACAGGCGCAAGTTTTTCACCGCAAAACAGACATGCACTGTTTTCATACATATGGCGGAATACCTAAACAATGCTATTAGCACTTGTCGTCTCCTGTGTTTGCGCGATACTCCCACTTTCCCCTGACCCTCCTATGAATGCATATGCATGACGCGGAAAAGCGCAAATAGCCATTTGCAGCTCCCACGACAGGCAGTCTACGCTTTTTCCTCAGTGCGGCCTGTTTGTACATACCTCGCCATGCTTTTACGTGCACTTTGCGAATGATATGCCTGACGTGGGCACAAAAACATACATCTGGCCCTGTCTCTCCTTTTTTCATCCGCTTTCTCTGGGTGTCTTTCTTCTCTCCTTTGTATCCCTTATTCTCTCTCTCTCTCTCTCTATTTATCTCTTTGGCTGTGGAGAACATGTGTGTGTGTGTGTGTGTGTGCATGTCTGTGTGTGTGTGTGTGTGTGTGTGTGTGTGTGTGTGTGTGTGTGTGTGTGTGTGTGTGTGTGTGTGCATGTCTGTGTGTGTGTGTGTGTGTGTGTGTGCATGTCTGTGTGTGTGTGTGTTTGTGTGTGTGTGTGTGTGTGTGTGTATGTCTGTGTGTGTGTTTGTGTGTGTGTGTGTCTGTGTGTGTGTGTGTTTGTGTGTGTGTGTGTGTTTGTGTGTGTGTGTGTGTGTGTGTGTGTGTGTGTGTGTGAGTGTGTGTGTGTGTGTGTGTCTGTGTCTTTGTGTATATGTCTCTCTCTATGTGTATGTCTGTATGTGTGTGTGTGTGTTTGTGTGTGTGTGTGTGTATGTCTGTGTGTGTGTCTTTGTGTGTGTGTGTGTCTGTGTGTGTGTGTTTCTGTGTGTGTGTGTGTGTGTGTGTGTCTGTGTGTGTGTTTGTGTGTGTGTGTGTGTGTCTGTGTCTTTGTGTGTATGTCTCTCTCTGTGTGTGTGTCTGTCTGTGTCTGTATGTGTGTGTGTGTCTTTGTGTGTGTGTCTTTGTGTGTATGTCTCTCTGTGTGTGTGTGTGTGTGTGTGTCTGTGTCTTTGTGTGTGTGTGTGTGTGTGTGTCTGTGTCTTTGTGTCTGTGTCTTTGTGTGTGTGTGTGTGTGTGTGTGTGTGTGTGTGTGTGTGTGTGTGTGTGTGTGTGTGTGTGTGTGTGTGTGTGTGTGTGTGTGTGTGTGTGTATGTGTGTGAGTTGAACATGACCACAACCAACAGCCAAACCTTTGCCGCTGCAAACCCAAGCTAATCCCTGAATAGGATGGTTACCCTTGGATGGCGGGTGGGGAGACATATCTGGGGGGAGACACACTGGCTAGGTTCAGAGTTCAGGTTCCCTTCCCTCTCTCTTTCTCTCTGGTGATCTTGCTCAGTGGAGCAGAGACTCTGGCACAGACTGAGCAGTTAAGTTCGGAGTTTAGTTAGTGTCAGCTCTTACAATTAGGCCCTGTTAGTCAGTGAGTTAGCCACTAGAGAGGGTTTGTTCTTTTAAGTTTGTCAGTATCGCCCTTTGTGTTTAACAATAAAGTCAATTAAATTTTATATGTGTGTCCGACATCCATCACTGCTGCACAGAATTCAGGGTAAGGCCACGTGAACATGTCCCATTGACCTCCATTCATTTTGTCTATAGGACAGTGAATGGAGAATCTTGAAAGTTGAATTCTGAGAAATGCCCAAGTTACCCAAAGGGCAAACAAACAACTTTTACTTTGATAACCCTATAGAACATATTACTGTATTAAAGTTCACTGTACTTAACATTTCCAGGTCAACTTTTGGCAATTAGACTAAAAATTGCACATTTTTCGAAATTTTGCCAAAGTTCATGTGTTAGGTGGCACCCCTAAATCTCAATGGAATTATTCAAAACTGTGCAAAAGTCATTTTTATGTTAATTGGAACAAAATGCAATGCCAGCCAAATCGATATTTTGAAATTAAAATTTCCCATTCAAATTTGATGCACCCTAATATATATATATATATATATATATATATTTGTATGTGTGTGTGTGTGTGTGTGTGTGTGTATTGTGAGCAATAAACATTCTGGGCGTGGACATGAATCCTCTCTTTCTGATATCCCACAATGCCTCATTACAGGATGTGACGGTGGAGGAGGGTGGCCGGCGGAGGAGGCGGTACTTGACGCTGGATGATGGGCAGGGGAGGGTGCTGTGTGTTCTCTTCAGGGAGCTGCAAAGACTGTGCAGGATACAGCATGCGTGGGCACGGACCATACACACATTCCAGGTACACACAGATACACACACATACAGTACCCACACACACCAAAATATCTAGGTGTGTAATGAAATAGAATTTCAATCAGATGGTGCATGTTAATTATAGCAAATGTCTCCTCCACCTCTTTTGTGCGTTGTATCTTGCTTCATGTTGCGTTATTATGATTATATGTGGTGTTTCCATTTTGTGTGTGTGTGTGTGTGTGTGTGTGTGTGGGGTCAGGGTTCCGAGGCTGAGACCATTGTGTATGTGGTTGGCAGTGGAGTGGCTCAGGACTGGAGGCATGTTTACACTGCGGTCACGCGGGGCCAGAAGCGCGTTTATGTCGTCTCCAAGGACGCCGACTTCGAGAAGGCCATCAGAGGACACGTGAGAAAGCGCAACACCAGACTCGGCCAGCTGGTCAGAGAGCTGGTGGCCGAACAGCAGTCAGGGCAGGAGGATCCGTTGAATCAGTCCAGCTTCACGCAGCCCTGCGCGGGCACCCTCTCTAGGCAAGCCCCAGGCTTTGGGCCTCCTCAGGCCTCCCAAACGCCAAGCCAGACCCCAGGACCCTCCTCAATGTGTAAAGACCTCCAGGAGGAGGATGCCTGTCTCCAGGATGATCTCAATTTCAGTCAGGCGTATAACTGGTGCTCACCTATGGAGTGTGCCGAAGACCACGCCAACGTGTCGTGTGCACCTCCTGCCATGTCGGCTGTTGCCAAGGAGGAGAACCCTTGGAAGGTGCTCAGTGATCCACCGCAAAGTCCGCTCGGCATCAAACGAGCCAGTGGCTATCAGGGCTGGAACACTCCTCCTAAACAGCCCAGGGTGAGTGACTGTCCTGTTTGTAGCTCTCACATTCCTGAGGAGAGGGGTGTAATAGAGGCATCCATGGAGAATATTTCTAGGAAAGAAAAAGCTGTGTCAAAACATCAGTCCTGGCAGCCAAGGTGTATTGCTAAAGTAGACTATTTTTTAGAAAATGGATTGGATACCACGGTCAGGTGCCACAATGTATGTAACTACTGTTGGCAGCGTTGGTTGTGTTCTCAGTTGTGTTTATTTCCCCTTTCTCTCCCATCCTTTAGGTGGCGTCTGCAGACAGCCCTACTGTTGCCTCGAGTCTCGGACTGCTCACGCTAAGCTCCCCCAACCCTGCTGCCCCTGTGGTGAAACACCTCTTCCCTAGAGAGGCCGGAGAGAACAATATCACACTCAGTCCAGTCATTAAATTCAGGCCCAGAGTAGGGCTGTTAGAGAGGTTTGCTGCTGTGGACTCAAGAAGGATGGAGGGGGGTGGAGATGCAGGAGACAGGCTCAGCAGTGGCCACCCTCGGGAGGCTTCTCCTTTCAGGAGAGCCCCAGGCTCTGTGTCGGGCCAGGAGACATCCAACTCCCTGGTGCCTCTTGCCATGGTAAAATACCCAGAATTATCCACCGGACCGTGTGAGGACACATTAACCGCAAGTGAGACTTGCCTACAGGAAGATCTCGCTTTCACTCAGGAATATAGCTGGCCACCTATGAGCGGTGATGATGACACATCAGCAGTGCCTCATGGGAGTCCTGCGGAAGTTGAGCTCTCCCAAGAGACAGATTTTTTACAGAAAGCGTTCGGCTTAAAATGAAGAGGTCCTTGTCCACTGCACAGAGACCTGTAGAATGACAGGTGAGCAAGCTGTAACTATCCCCTCTGGATTTAGTCTGCTTAACTGTCATCTATTATATCTATCGAGAATATCTGCTACTGTTAAGGGACACAGTGTAAGCTTCAGTTAGCATGGTTCTAAAAGGTTTGTTGAAAAGCAAGTCGATTCACTTTTGTTATCTTCTATCAGTCATTATTTCAGTTTTTCAGGAATAATTTCTGCCCTGTGGAAGCTCATTTGAGTTCATAAGCTGAGTTCATATGTTACCAAATATCTTGCATGAGTTGAAATAACTTCTACAAATGGCTGTTGAATGTAACCGCAGCATGAATACTTATTAGCTAGTGACATTGATACTCCTGAATTTGATTGTAATGAAGAGCTGTCCGCCCTCTCTCTGAGCTCCATTTTAATACTCTTTTTGTCATCTGTTCAGGCATCATCTCCAAGTGTCCAGTCTTTTGGCCAGATGTTGTCATCTCGGCACTCCCCCAGCCATTGATACCAGACATTTCCCTGACCATGACTGGATCTGTGTGGTGACTGTCCAAAGTGTCTTCCTCTCATCTGAGTAACACTAAAGGATGTCCAGCATCAGCATCAGCAATGGCACTCGGTGTCTCTCATGAGGGGTGATTGTCAGATGTTCATCATAAGTTAATCATGAATTAGTGGTTCTCCAAAGAATTTTGTAAAAAAAGAAGCAGTACACATTTTCGTTTCTGAGGTTCCAGATTCTACAATGAATACATGTAATTGAAAGTTAAGTAGAGATGGCCTCACAGATTTTCATCCTGTATTTTAAGGATACACTTTTTTTTTCTTTCTTTTTTTGTATTAATTAACTAGTTTGTTTCCACTGTGAATTTATTCTGAGTAAAGGTTTGGAATATTCTCTTTTACAAGTTGACATTTAGCATTTTTACATTTACATTTATTCATTTGGCAGAGGCGTTTATCCAAAGCGACTTACAGCAATAGAATAACATGTAAGCTATTAACAATTAAGCTACAGAGCTACAGCAATAGAATAAGATATAGTATAAGTATATATACTCTTTTGATCACGTGAGGGAAATTTGGTCTCTGCATTTATCCCAATCTGTGAATTAGTGAAACACACTCAAGCACACACTAATCTCGGCGCAGTGAGCTGCCCGCAACAACAGCGGCGCTCGGGGAGCAGTGAGGGGTTAGGTGCCTTGCTCAAGGGCACTTCAGCCATGCCTACTGGTCGGGGTTCGAACCGGCAACCCTCCGGTTACAAGTCTGAAGCGCTAACCGGTAGGCCACGGCTGGCCTGTTTTGAGATACAGAGCTGCAGCTACAGCAATAGAATAACAGAAGACCAGCATGCCTCAAAAAAAGTATGTTTCACAGGCAACTGGAGTTACTAAGACTGAGGTGAACAGTAATGTTAATATAATTTCAAGCCTGTATACAGCATTGTGTGGTTCAATTTTGAACCCTATGAAGAAAGTTCTGGCTCAGATCAATAAAATATGAGAGGGAAACTTAAGGCCTCAGAGTAGAACTACAACATTGAAGTTGGTCATTGGCAGCAACTGCAATCGATGGGATGGAACAGTACCACCCATAGCCTGTGGGTGGAGCTCTTATTCTGTAGAATGGTACTTAATGGGAATAGAATGGCTAATGACTTTCTTTATGAAGAAGGATCAAAAAATGATAGCATCATGATACACACTAAAATTAATCTGTGCCACCATATGGTGTAATCAGGAAATTAAGTCAGTGACTGAAAACAGGGATGCAAATATCTGCTTGCCATGACATGGTGGTCATTAACTACATACTCCACTTCAGGTAGTCATTTACAGCAAACGGAAGACATTTAAACAGTTTATAAAATTATTATTTTCCATTTCTAACCACTTGAGGTCTACACAGTGCATATGTTAGAAGGTTGAATATGGTAAACCTCCTGATTACTCTGTCTTTGTCACAGAGGGTAATTGAGTACAACAGCAGTGATGTATAAACCAAAACCACTGAAATGATTAGGGTTAATGAAAAGGCATTTAGGTTTAAGCTATCTCTTAATCAAATTAGGAGATTTAACGTTTAATTGCCCCAATCTTATCCTTCAATTACTTTTATCTCTCATCAGGAAGAGTTAATTAGTTGATATTAGCTAGGCCTCTCTCTCTCTAAGTGTGTGTCTGTACTGGGGGAAAGGGGCATAGTGGATTGATACTTCTACAGTACTTCTGTTGGTCAAGCTTCAACCCAAAAGGCTTTGACTGGATTTGAGTCAGATGAGGATTACAACTTTTTTGGACTCCCTACGTTTAGACTGATTACGGATATTATTGCTCTCAATAAGCACAGTTGACTGTAGTCAGTGTTTCAATGTGCGTCACAGTTGCTGGTGATATGAAAGAAAAAAATACCAAGGCTGCATACTTTCATGTTCAGGACTGAAAAAGCTATTTTGTAAAATAAAAAAGAATGAATTTAGGTCAACCTTATTAACGGGTCCCATTAAATGGAGAATCAGTGATTGCTCATCCAGAACCAGCGTTCTTCATATTAAAATAAAAAATGCTTTTAATTTTAACGTGGCATTAAGTGTTGTGCATGCTCTGAGGAAAACTCTTGGTTTCAAGGCTGAATAATATGAGATGTGATACAAGAACAAATTGACCTCTTATGACCGAGGCAAAAACAAAGCAGCATACTGGTGTGGATACATAAAGTTTGAGATTCAACAGTGTATTTGTTTGACTGTTGAGTTTCAAAATGGCTACATTTTTGCACAATTTGTTGACTTCACTTTGACACAACAATGAGGAATAACTTCCTGTGTGTGCCATCACTGTTACCTACGGCACTGGGGCTGGATTTATGCTGTGGAGTTCCTGGGCCTCAGCCATTGTGATACCGTTCAATTAAGAAGATTGATCTTAAAATGGCTGGCCTATATACAGTGGCATATTCCTGCCATGCTGCAAAAAGAAAAACAGATCAGTATCATGTCACAGTTTGTTCTTATAAAAAGATGTTTTGCATGTTTGAACAAGATTTGTTTCATGCTATGTATACAAATGTTAAATGCTATGGAGTAAAAAATGTCACTCAATATAACAATAGCTAATTATGTTAAATAGTTGGTTGTTACAACAAGTTGGTTGTTACAACATAAGTTTATGTCGTCAAATGGTGAAAAATCTTAAGATATTTCTTATACTATGGAGATATCTTGTTATATTGTGGAAAGCATCTTGTTATACCTACCCTGCTGAAAAAACAGGTAGAAACCAGCTTATGTTGGTTGCTGGTTTTATCTGATTTTTGCTGATTTTCTTCCAGCTCTTGCTGGATGGTAATTCAGCTGGTTTTGCTTGTCATACCACCTCAAGATGGTCATTTTAGCTGGTGTTGCTGGTCTACACTGCTGGTTTAACTGGCCATGCCAGCTTATGTTGGTCATTCTAGCAAACCAGCATGACCATCTTACACCAGCAATGTCAAGCTTGACAGGCTGGTCACCAGCATGACCATCTTGCACCAGCTGTAGGCTATCCCACACGACAGGCTGGTCACACCAGCATGACCAGCTTCCTCAGATGGTCACGCCAGCATATCCAGCTGGTGGCCCAACCAGCTACACCAGCAAAGACCAGCAAGAGCTGGAAGAAGCTGATTTCTAGCTGTTTTTTTTTTTCAGTTATGTTATGTTAAATGGGGATTTGGCTCCTGGAGGTCTAGGGAATAAAAGCAGTAAGGGAATAAAAGCAGCAACTGCAAAAAATGGAACAAAAAAGATTCAGCCAAGGACTGATTTGTAAGTGGCTATGAATAGAGACCGCTTTTGTGCTCAAGAGGAATTACATAAAACTTGCATAACACTAGCAGCACCGATAACTGGAATGAAATGTCCAACCAACAAAAAAACACAAAAAGAGGCTCAACACAGTCTCATTTGTCCACTCTGTATATCTTTTTATTGTTTCTTTTTTTCTCGGCCATACAAAGGTTGACAGCTGTAGGAATTCCCAAAGTTATACATCGACGATAAATATCATGCTACCAAAGTATTAAATTTGTACAAAAATACTTTACAGCTCATAATACCTGTCCATTAGAAATAAAAATACAGTATTTCAGGGACATGACTGTGAACTTGATCCATGAGAGTATCATACACTGAAAAATGGTTACCCACTATTTTGATTGGCAGTGCTTAACTCCAGTTGAGCGTCACCATCCGAGAAGTGAAAGGGCTTCAGGAGCCAGCAGTGTGATTTCAGTCTAATTTATTATTATTATTATTTATTTTATTTTATTTAGCTGTTATTATTTCTGTCCACACCCAGCTGAAGCTCATAGCAGCTACATGGTTTAACTGTGACACATGGGAAATAAACTCAAGGTTCAAATGGTAGCAAAAGAAGCAAACAAATAAAGAATAGGAAACCAAATCCAAGTGATCCTGACGCCACGCCTGCACCGCTGGTTACGATTACGAGGTGAGACGGAAAACTAGAATGGGAAAGTAAACTGTACCTACACTGAGGTGTTTGTAATTGATCTCTGTGGGACTAAACCAGGATGTTATCTGTGCACAGTGCAGGAGGTGAAAGGAACTTGGAGCATGGACCCGTATCAGGAGGGAGCTTCTGGATTAGAACAAGGACCACTGACACTCAACATGGCTTCCTGGAAAACAACAAAACAAAAAATAACAGACAGTTCCCAAATGTGGAGAGGGCTTTGTCTCCTAGGTCAAGTCTGCGTGCCATTTCAAATAGTGAGTAGACAAGGAGGGGGTGAGCTGAGACCACTGACAACAAGGGCGACGTCACTCTTCAACAGCCACAAGGTTTACGCACACAGGTCTGGGTTGGGTAGCGCTGGGTCAGGGTAGGGTGCTGGGAGAGAAGGAAGAGGAGGAGGAAGAGGAGTGGTTGCTAGGAGCAGTCGGCTTTGTTTTTTTTCTTCTCTTTTTTTCAATTTTTTTTTTCTGAACCAAACATGTTTATGTGTTTTTTTTTTCACCTGAAGCAAAGCTGCTTCCTGAAAGAGAGAGAAAAAAAACACATGGTTTTTAGGACTGATGTCTTGTTTTTGCTGCTGGCGGGCTAAGAGTTGCCGCGTGGAGACGTCCTAATCATGTCAGCCTTGTGTGATCAAACACACACAAGTGCCATTGCATCATTTCATTTTTTTCCCTTTTACAAACAAAGTTGTACCGCCTTTGGGCCTGCAACCTCAGAAAAGAAACAATGTATACATACAAAAAAACCATACCAGTACCACATCGATTAGCATATTAGTTCATATTTACTCAAAAGGGGGAAAGACAGAGGTATAAAATAGAAAATGGTGTTTTTAAGCTACTTCAGTTATGTTCTTTTAACCTCATGCTTGTGTTTTTTTTTTTATTTTGTAATTAATTGGTCATTTGGAGTGATGGTGGCATTCGGTTCACAGCTTGGTTTGTTACGTCCAAAGTTGATTCAGATTTCACATCAGTAAAAAAAAACAGGGTAGAGACTCACACAGTAGAAAATATATCTAAATGTACCCCCCTCCCTAAACAAATTCATCACCCATATTACCCATGGGCCTTTGCAATCTCTGTATCTCTCTCTCTCTGAAAGCTACAGTTTTCTCAGGGTTAGTGTTTTTTCTACCTGTCTGCAACACTGTAAAAAGCTGGAGGGACTGGGCCAGCGCTAGTTGTGCTTCTGCAGGGGGAGGGGGGAGAGAGGTCTTTATTTTGGGCCGTCTTTTATGTTATGTGTCCCAAGATACAGTGTACTAAACCTCAAATTCATTAAGAACTACAGTTGCAATGCACTGTTTAATGTTAATTGCTAACTGTCCTTTGGGTTAAGGTTATGTTGGCAATGAGTAATCACATGTACTGACAGTGGAAGCACATGGTATCAGACATTGCTTTATTAATTATCATGGTGTTATAGGAACACTTCATATAAAATGGCATTGTTTTATTAATTATCATGGTGTTATAGGAACACTTCATATAAAATGAGACCAGGTTTTCCTTTGGCTCCTGTATGCGGACACTCAGCCCATAACCTACACCATCACACAACACCGATCATCTCTTTGTACCAGCTTTAGCAGTACTTATGGTATGATGCTAGCATTTGCCACATTAGCTCCTCTGGCTTCAAACCACTTATTTCTATAGCAGCAGTTGAGGAGCAGAGGGCAAACTCCTGCAAGACCAACAGACCACACTACTTCTCTTATTTGTTTTCGCAGGTATACAAACACCTGCCCACAACATCATCCATCACTTTCGCTAAAGTCACTCACAGATTGCACACGAGTAGATTTGTCACATAAAAACCTGCCTCTGTTCATAAAAATAGTTCTTTGTCCAAATTTAGGATAAGGTGCAGAAGTGCCACCTCTTCTAGCAGAAAGAAGAAAACAGTCACTCAACATCCTAATTAGGGGCAACATTTATTTTGTTAGCACTGGTTTGATACTATGTGTGCCTGCATTTGTGGCCTCTGAGATGACCTGAGGACTTGCGTCACCCTCTAAGAGTTTGTGGAGAACTAAATTTGTTGGGGTCAAGTCCTGTGGAGGCATTCCCCTCCAACCCAAGAAAGAGAGAAGCCGATACTTCAGTTTTGCTCAACTACTGATTTCTTCTCAGTTTGTCAGGTTTCCAGAGTTTCTGAAGCTCTAAAACTATCCCTCTTGACAAGGACACAAACCCCATGCACTTAAGCCTATGGCTACATTTAGGTGACCAGGATTACCATCTCAGGAGGTTCTTTAGAACGGATAGTGGCTGAGGAGGAACCGTAAGTGATTGAGGTTCCTCTGTGCCGTGACAAATCTCACTGAGCTACACAGACCACTTCTCTTTCCATCTCCCTCCCTGTTTCTGTTTCTCCCTCTCTATCTCTCAGAAAGGAGGAAGCGGGGGCATTCGTGTCCATTTTTTCCTCTTTATTGTGCTGATGCTATACCAGTCTTCATACCCCATGTATTAGCAGAGTTGGCACTCGGGCCTTGGCATCAGAAGTGAAGAGAGAAAGGGGGTTTTGTTTGTTGTTTTCTTCCATTACCACACTACATTTAATTTGTTTTCATCACTGACAAAACCGGGAGAGTATAAAAACTTGTGAGTTTGAGAACTCAAGGGGGGGGGGGGGGGGGGGGCGACTGAGAAGGCTAGGGGGAACAGGAGATGCTCTTTATAAAAAACGAGAGTGGGGATAGTTTTCTGGCCTATACAGTGTGGTCCTACAAACAAACACACACACAAATACACGTTCACACACACTCAAACAAACCCTCACACACATACAGAGTGGCCAGTCCAACAGTACATGTAAACGTCTGTGAGAATCCACTTGCTCTTATATCATTTTTTTTTCACCAGTGTATTTTTTTTTTTTTAAGTCTTGTCCTTTCACAATAAAAACAAAGGATGGCACTGTTTCAGTTGCAGTTCTGGTTTGCGTTTGAATGTCTGTCTCAGTACTCAGTACTCCAAAGAGGTCGGTGCGGTCTTCCTCCAGTGTCATCATCATCGTCATAGTTGTTGTACAGTAGTTGGCGTCACAGGACAGAAACACATCCATGCTGGGTGTGTGCTAGGAGAAAGGGCCTGACCTGTGACACATGCGTATGTATATGTGTGTGTGTGTGTGTGTGTGTGTGCGTGTGTGTATGTGTGTACGTGTGTGTGTGTAGGTTCACAGAGAGGGGAAGGAGTGTTACATGTGCTTAGACAAACTGTCCTCTCACTGACCCCTGCCCACAGACCCCCACCATTTCAGGTCTCATGGTGTTCAGGGGCTCAGGGGTTGGGATGTGGGGGGGGGGGGGGGGGGGGGGTGCTGGGGGGACAGAGCGCCGGACATTTTAGCACCATGAGGAGCGCTGGACGCTCGTCCTCCGCCCTGCTCTGCTATAAGGTCTTGTTAGGGTCTCTGTCTTCGCCCCCCACCAGTCCAGTAGTCTGCAGCCCCACACCAGGGTCCAGCTGAGGACCGTCCCCTGCCGGCGCCATGCCTGGCTCCGTCCAGTTCTCCGGCTCCTCCGCGGGCAGCTGACCCAGGTCAGAGGTGGGCTGGGTGGTGACCGGGTTCCGGCTGATGACCAGGTCCAGCTTGTTGCCAGACTCGGCGATCAGCGGGACAACGAGGCAGCAGTCGAAATCTCGGGTCCGCACATGATTTATCTGGAGGGAAAACAAAGAAAAAAACGTTTCTTCACAATTTGTTAAGTTTAAAAGTGCTTCTTTACGACTTGAACAAATAAAGTGTGTGATACTAACTCAATCCACTTTTTGTCAATGCAATTTAGTGAGTTGCTCGTCAGATCCATTTACCTGCCCATAATATGTGTGTACTCAAATGTCCTGGCTTTGTAAATGGGTAGTTTGCACAAAGCCATACACCATTCCAGCCAATCAACCCCCGGGCCCAGTGGCATGGAAGGCACGGGTGTAATTCACGTTTCACTTGAATCGCGGACTGTAACATTAACTTGAGTAAAAATGAATCTTACTCTGTAAAAATGACATCAAGGGCACAATGAAATAGACAGCCTGGCTTATGATGTGCTATTGCGTCTGCCAAAAGGCCCATCACTCACTGATCAATTATGTGCATTGTGTTGAGTGCTATCTGGCCCCATTCAGCCACAAACAATAAGCCCTGCTATAATTACATTGGCAAAACGACTGCCTTGTTCAAATCATTTCTGTTTGCCTTCTGCAACAAAGGTGTTGACTGAGCACACATCAACTAACGAGTACGCATTTAGATGGTAACTCCCACAACAATCCAAACGTTTCTAATAATGTTTTTGTCACTGCAGATTATACACATGGTTTATTCAGAGGCTTTCCTAGAGTGTCAAACAAACAGAGATGCTACAGTCCCAAAAAACTACAAAAAAATCAATAACCTATGGTGGCAAACACACAGGTAAACTCACTGAAAACCATTTCTGCTGTGCAAACTGAAAAGGGCAAAGCAGTCTGAATTGTGTGGAAAACACAGACAGACACAGCGCACAGTAACTGATTATCGTATCTCCTTTGGGGTGTTTTTCAATGTGCGGTTAATACAATATTGGCTACTCTGGACTCTTGTCCCTGATAAAGGACACACTGATGACGCTGATTATATAGTAAGCACGCTGATGGAGTAATAAGCACGCTGATGACATAGTAAGCATGCTGATGTGGCCTTCCTTCATTTCTTCCCGATCCATCATCCGCCTAGCAGGAAGGCTCGCTATTTCCTCTTTATCTCCCTTAACAATGGGATTGTCTTCTCTGATTGGCTGATGGGGTGGGCATTAACTTTGTATAACAGGCTACCTTTGAAGCAATTCCAAAAAAAAAAAAAACATCACCGTTCCATATCAATGCGCTTATAAATGGTAACCATAACAACAGTAGTAAAGTAGCCTAATTAACGGTTGATTGACAAGTTATGATAATAGGTTATTTTCTGTAGTTCATGTGCATGAATCCTACATTTAAAGAAAGTCATAGATAAAATTATATTCTAATTATAAGGGAGATAAATACAAACAGGAGATATGCAGGAAAACAGCTTTCAAGGTGACCTGTTCGATGGAAATAATGTCTCGGCGGAGAGCCTCCACCTCGCCATTATTTCCATGGAACAGGTCACCTCGTCGGTCATTATCCCTTACTTAATGGTTATACCATTTTGCCAACGTGAGAGAAATTGCACAAAGAAAAGGACGTGCGCGCACACACACACTCAGGTGACGTCTTTTGTTACCGCATGGCCACTGTGCTCATCCCGTGCTGTCCATAAGAAAGGGCCGGTGATTACCATGGTCACTCGGCTGTGTGGCAGCCAAAGGGCATTAACACCCTAATCCTCACAAGGAAAAAACAACAGCTCCAGTGCTCATTAACGTGAGGTGATGGGGACTAATCTGACAGAAGCGAAGTCGGAATCTGGCTGGCGAAGAGGCAGAGAGTAATTATGTTGCCATGGTAATGGGGGGTAAGCCCAATCTTAGGGGAGACTTTTGTGTGGTAATGGGAGAAGTGTGTATTGTGGTGAGTGTGTGTGTTGGTGAAGGTTTGTGAGGACTGGGAGTGTTGTGAGGACCTTACCTGCAGCAGCCTGTCGAAAGGCTTCAGTCCCCCGAGCTCAGCTGGGCCTCCAGGGCGAATGTTGTTGACGTAGACTCCCTTTTCAAGGAGGCCATCGGACACACTGAACCCAAAGTCCTCCAGGTCTGACTCCTTAAACAGGCTCACCTGGGGGCAGGTGTATGGGTCAGCACGGTTATGATATAAAAAAACAGATGCTTTAGTTCAGTGGTCACCAACCTTTTTGAGCCCAATATCCCTGACCTCGCCCTGAACAAAGGCAAGATCTACCATGATGCGTCAAAAGAGAATCAGAGCTAAAATACTTCCAATTTAAGGCCTTTTATTTAGGCAAATGTATCAGGTCAAAACTATCACATCCTCCACCCCCTTATACAGGCATCAATGAGATAACAACACTTAACATAGTCTTTACTTACATGATTTTGATTTTTTAATTGGAGTAAGTATGTTTGTGACAGCACGTCATGATAAATTTGATCATGTTTGATCGCTGTTTTGGTATGACGCATCTTTCACGTAATGAATGCGCACTCTAGAAAGTGAAAGTAACCTGCCTAGGCCTACAATTCGCTCTGTGTGTAGCTGTCTGTGCACGTCCATTACATTCTTCAAATGGAGAACAAATTCCTGACAGTTCCTGATCGCTAAACTTTCGTTTTCTTTTTCTGTCAGTTAGCAGTTGATGTAGAAGCAGCATAATTTGACTTCAGCGGTGACATGTCCTGTTGCGAGAGAGAGAGAGAGAGAGAGCGCGCACCTACAAAGTGGTGCTGTGCGCGTATGTGTCTCTGCATGGGGTTACGTTCGGTTCAAGTCAGAAGTTGGTCCGTCCGGTCCCACATTCACGCTGCTCCATTATTAGATTAACGTAAAATATGTGCAGGAATTTCTCACATTATGATGGCTAGAGTTCGGGTCTTGAATAAATCATGCGCTATACACGCAATCCCGTGCTGAAATGTAGGCCCTAAAACGCTGGCGAACATGTGGAAATTTGGTGACTGTTTTTATTTTTCCTGTTATTCTCGGGATCTACTGAGCAAGTCCGAAAGATCTACAGGTCGATCGCGATCAACGGGTTGGCGACCACTGCTCTAGTTGTTTGTTTAGAAAACTGAATAGGGTTGCTTATTTCCCTACTCTTAGCTAGTGGCTGTCAAAATTAACAACGTTCAGCAAACAGTTATTGTGTGCACATCCCACCTTCTGGCAGGTGTAGGACGAAAGAAAACGTACTCAACGTACTTGAAAAAATAAAATGTCCGCAACACTGCTTTTGACTCCCATATATTTAATGCACAACAGGCAACGTGAAGCCTGAAGAAGACCCAGCAGGGTCGAAACGTTGCCTGTTGTGCATTAAATATATGGGAGTCAAAAGCAGTGTTGCGGACATTATATTTTTTCAATTGTCAAAATTAACAATCAATATCAGCTATTGATTTTCATATCAACATATTTTATTCAAGGACAATTAACTAGAATAAAAAAAACAATTAGTATGTCAATGCTATCAGTTAGTGTTGCTGTTCCAAAAATAATCAGCCATTGCACCAGATCTCCCTAGTATCAGCTAATCCCCTTCATCATCATTCCCCAATGCCATCCCTGGTTGCCCTCCATAGGACACATGGGCTTCAATATGCTTTGATGGAAACATGTGTACGCTACAGCAGAGATGGTTGATGTTGGCTACACTAAACATTTTTAATAAAAGCATATGCTAAATAAATAAATGAATGAATAAACGAATGAATGTGAGAATATGTTGTCACCTTGTGCAGCTCTACTGGTGTAGGGGACAGGATGTCCTTGATCTCCTGCTTCATCTTCCTCATGTTGTAGGCCTTTCGGCCGCTGTCACTGGGCAGTGTGTTACTGCGGTTGGCCTGTGAGTACTGTTGCCGGTTGGAGCCGCGCTCCTGGAAGCTGGCCTGCCGCCCCAGGTGGCTGCGAGTCGGTGCCGGGTCGTGGTTCAGGCTCAGGCTGCTGCCTGACATGATGGTGGCCTGCAGGGGGCGCAAGGGAGAGCAGAACAGGGCAGACAAGGGTCAGCTACGAGCTGGGGGCAGACACCAAGCAGGGGCTTTCACACAGGGTCACTAGTTCAGGTTTAGAGAGTAAAAGCCCATCTAGAGAAACATATATTTTAGGCACCATATCTTACTGTAAGTAATACTTAATACAGTATTTTGATGGATTATGTGTATAGATTACGTGGATACTGTGTGTATTTTGTATATCAACACATTGGGCTCTACTTTGTGTGACATGCAAGGCGACATGCAAAGTGGCAATAATGTCCTGCAGGAACTAATGCTAATTGAATTACTGGGCATAAACATCTGGCTAATTTAATGGGCACGCGACGCCATGCTACACACAAGCACTGGTGGGTCAGCGCACAGACGTGGAGGTTCTGAATTACATGAATTCCTTTAAAATCACACCATTTCCATGAAACTTCTAAAAGTCATAGATGACAATCTCATTTGAAGTCAACCTCCTTGTTCCCCTAGATGTTAAAAATCACTACCAAGTACTCAAGCAATTTCTGCTTCATTGTGCTCTGCGACATGTCAAGTCAGAAATGAGCAAATTCTCCTGGCCTGGCCGCCTGTTCTCAGAGTGTGCTTTTAGCAACACGGTAGCTTTACGTAGTGCACATTGCAGATTCAAATTGGTGCTCACTATTTTCTAAATATGAAATAAAATATTTAACAAATATTGCTGGGGTGCTGGCTTGTAGACTATGCTAATTTGCACATGTTCAGCTGTACTGTGATTAACAGGGTCACATATTTAATTTTTGAGTCCAAGTCCTCTGGAGGATTTTGTGTTACCCATCTGTGTTTGTGTATTAGCTCGACTGCTGAAGCAGGCGGTAGAAGTAATGGGTGAAATCGACTGCCTCGGTGCACTGGTGAGGCAGAAACACGGGCTGGGCCGTTAGCATCTGGGCCTGAATGGGGGCACCTGTGGACCAAGGCCACATCCAAACCCAACCAAAACAACCTGATGTAGTAAATGGTCTAGAGGTTATAAAACCTCTTTAATTGAAGGACAAATTTTTCTTTTGTCTACTTACCATGTACACACACTCTCGTATTTGCACACAAGTAATATATTGTTTTGCTAGTGCAAGAGCTATACAGTGACAGTAAGACACAAGCCACAATGGTTATATATTTTATGATTTGTTGGGCTTGAAGAGCTACCAAGCATGTCATTTGGAATGACATTAAGAATATCCTTCATTACTGTAGACATGCAACCCACATGAGAAACAGATTCCTCTTCCAAGTGCAGGATCTATCAGAGACGCAGCCCAATGCAAAATGCCAGCGCATGAGAATGCACAGCCCTGACACTGGCGCGGGGGTGGGACATGCATGGGCAAACACACCGCGTCAGTCAACGACACACATGATGCCCTTCAGAAGTGGGGCCATGTGTTACCATGGCAATGGTCCTTCTGATTTGCCCGTTGCAGTGTGGGTCAAGCGCTCGGGTGCTAGGAGACATCATGAATAGCCGAGCAGCAGCAAGGATACGGACAGGTGTGGAAGATTTTGTCTTTCGAGCGCAGGAGAAAAAAAATCTTCGGTTGCCGCGGTGGACGAACCAATTCCCCAACCACTCAGTGTTTGACAACAACATTCTGGGTCATATGCCATTCTCCAGTGACACAGCAACCTTTTTCCCATCATGCCTTGCCTGAAGCCCCTCTCCCGATACCCCATCCCTAACCCCATTCCAGCTCAGCCCATGCCTACTGGCCCATTGCCATTCCTCTCTTCTCTGATTGGACAGTCCTGGTTGTCCCTCCGACAGTGCGATATGGAGATTGGAGGAAAATGACACAAGGAGAGACGAGATGACTGAAGCAAAACACACAAGAGACGAAATGACTGAGGCCTTCATTTCCAAAACGGTGATGTAGCACGCAAGGAGTTTCATAGGCAGTCAAATCAGCAAATGCATTTTCACACTCTTTCTCAAACACACACCCACGTCCATGCATTTTCATGTGAGAGAAACCATGTGCTCTCCAGTCAATGTGGTGACTGGCAGTCAGTTTCCATGACCTTGTTATTGTTTTTTGTTTTTTTTGGGGCCCACCCAATGTACCTTACTAACAAAAGGCAACCAAGATCCAAAGGGCATATTCACTTTAGCAAACTCACAAATTCAAATTCATTACTGTTGGTGGGATAATAGACACCAAAAACCACAGGGAGACTATCACTTTGAACTCTCACTGTGTAGTTTTGGGCACAGCCCTCCACAGTGCAAATGGAATCAGTGTGTCTACAATGAGCTGCGTGCTTCTTCAAAGCTAAGCTAAGCTAAGCTAAGTGTTGTGGCAATTGAGGAGAGGGGAGCCTGATGTTAGTGAAGGTTAGTCTGAATGCACCCCCTCTAATCCGTAACTCCAACCTCTCACCCACCCCTGAACCCCCTCTCTGAATGAGACAGACACTAGCATTAAGGAGAGGCCCCCGGCCGAGAGAGAGAGAGAGTGCAGCACCGCAAGCAGGAGATCAAAGGACAAAATAAAGGAGAACAGGTACCAAGAGGGCCAAGTTTCTCTTATTCAGAAGCCTGTCTGGCTTGTCCTAGAAAGAGAAGGAGTGATTACAGGAAAGAAAAAACAAAACAAACAAACAAATAAACCAACGGAAAGGGAAAACAGGATGTGATGTCATGCAACTAGGGAGGAGCACACAACAGAAATTGAGGGAGAGAGGGGATTTGGAATCATGGGTATTAGACTGGCATTATGGGTATTAGAGTGGCATTATGGGTATTAGGGTAGGTTTAGAGGTCTGAAGGGGTTTAGAGGCTGCGGGTTGGGCAGCAGGGTTAATCTGATGGCAAGAGAATATTATGGAAGGAGATGTGTAGTACACTTCCCATCCTATGGTATCAGGTGATGGGGGAGAGTTTGGAGGGTGTAAGAATATAAAGAGTGTAAATGTATATATATATATATATAAATATAAAGAATATGCTACATACTTTAAATATATATACTAAAAGAGTATAACGAATATGCTGCATACTTTAAATGTATATACTATAAAGAGTATAAAGAGTCTAAGGTATGCTTCTAAGATGTGGGTTATAGGCACCACACTTATGTAGTAAATGATGACTAGGACAGGAGTTGTGTTTGTGTGTGTGTGTGTGTGTGTGTGTGTGTGTGTGTGTGTGTGTGTGTGTGTGTGTGTGTGTGTGTGTGTGTGTGTGTGTGTGTGTGTGTGTGCGCGCGCGCGTTACCTCTAGCTCGCGCAGGATGCCAGATTGGCCGCAAGTCTCTAGGTCCTCCAGTGCCTGTGACCAGAAGTTCTCCTCCTGGTCCGGTTCTGTGCCATCATGACCCACTGTGAACCTGGAGGGGGCGACAGAGAGGCAAGTCACCACACTGATCCCACTGCTGCTCCAGACAGCCAATCAGCAGGGAGGCACCACGGTGATGAGTGCGAGGGGACTGCGTGAAGTGGGGGGGTCTGGGCGAGAGGTGGTGGGGGAGGTAGGGGCGTTGGGCCGATTATGGGTAGGACGAGCAGGCGTGTGGTGCAGAACATGTAAGGTATCCAAAACACACACACACACACACACACACACACACACACACACACACACACACACACACACACACAAACACACAAACACACACACGATCACACACACACACACACACCCCAAGGTGGAAATAAGGGGTGGGGTGAGGGCACACACTGAAATGGGCACGCCATGCTGGGCAGTGGGGTCCAGTTGTGCTTAGTGGTAGTGGTGGCAGCAGTGGTGCTGGTGGTGGTGTGGGGAGGGGGTGGTTCTGGGGGATCGGAGAGCTCTCCCCCCACTCTCCACACACACACGCCTACACACACACTCACACACACACACACTCACACACACACGCTTTGGGCAGGCCGAGGCTCACCTGCTGTCAGAGATTAGGCCGGTGGGGAGAGTTGAGCCTCTGCAGATGCCAACAAGGAGGAACAATGTTAACACTGACCCTCAAACACAGACAAACACACACACACACACACACACACGTACCTATGCATTACACACACACACTGATGCTCACTGATACACCCACACCCGTATCTACAAACCACAAACACACATACACATTCACTGACACACACAGACATTACTGTACATACCTACAGATGCATACTTACAGTACAAACACACACACACCCATGCAAATGCCGTTGCCCTTGGTCACACAAAACAAGAGCTGTACCCACAAAACACACACACACACACAGTATACATACATACACAAACATGCATGCACACACAGACACTCTAACCCTAACCCTTCTGGAGCGATATGTCTCCATGCTGAAGCATCCCCAGTGCAATTTGGGATATCAATCCTGACAAGGCTGGCAAACCGACTAGCTTGGACAGCATTAGAACATCATCGATGTGACTGTCTTTTAGTTATATCACACCTGTGTGTGTGTTAACAAGTTAGAACTAAGTGTTAGAGCAGGAGACATGTATAACCTGATCCTCTCTGCTGTTTAATCGGGTCTGGTTCCATTTGTAGTGAGAGACATTATCATAACAGCTCTTGGCTTTGGGGTTCAGATGAAAGGCTCTTCTGAGGCTGCTAGAGGAGTCTCACTGAGTCACGCTAGGTTATCCCAACAGACCACCCCAAGTCATCTCTCTCTATCTCTCCTACACACATATTGCCATGGTGATAGTCCCATTTCAGGTGGATATGTGTGTCAGGGCATCCGCATCGCCACGGCGCCAATTCACATGGGCATGGCACAAGGGCTACCACATCACCACAGAGGCAATCATGTGTTCTGCGCGTGTGTTCTGTTTCAGTGGAGTGAGTTAGGGGCAAGTCCACCATGCTTGGGTTTCCACATCACCACGGAGACAATACTGTTCTGCTCGTGTGTTCTGTTTCAGTGGAGTAAGTTAGGGGCAAGTCCACCATGCTTGGGTTTCGCTGGGCCTCATCTGTGGCTAAGCTCCACTGATAGACCATGCTGCCAACAAACACAACCAGGTCATGCATTCTAATCCTAGGGAGAGAAATTGTACACCTGTATTGTATGTTGCTTTGGATAAACCTATCTGCCAAATGAGTAGAAAGGGAAGGTAAATGAGCACCCAGGGTGATTCGTCCTCTCTGTGCGTGGGAAAAGGCTGTCTGTAAGCGTCCTCTCTGTGCGTGGGAAAAGGCTGTCTGTAAGCGTCCTCTCTGTGCCTGGGAAAAGGCTGTCTGTAAGCGTCCTCTCTGTGCCTGGGAACAGGCTGTCTGTAATCGTCCTCTCTGTGCCTGGGAAAAGGCGGTCTGTAATCGTCCTCTCTGTGCCTGGGAACAGGCTGTCTGTAAGCAGTGCTAGTGTATCGCTCCTGTTCTGACGCCATCAATTTGTAATGGGGTTGCGTGTCAAGCAGGCAGTCTTTGTCAGCGCCTAGTGTTGGCTAAGTGGCAGATAAATGTGTCTGTCATAGCAGCCATTTGCTTTAATTATTCACAGTGCTGTGATTGCGCCATCCGCCTTTCAATAGTAAACAATAATTTGTCATGGCGCTGACTTTAGATGTACTGTATGTGTGTGTGTGGAGACAGGGGTGGGTGGGTGTGTGTTTGTGTGTGAGTGTGTATTTGTGTGTGTGAGTGTGTATTTGTGTGTGTGAGTTTGTGTACTGTTTACACATGATCAAACATTTTCTAAATACAGTGTAGTACCATGCCAGATGGCTTAATGATTGTAAGAGTGCTCTGGAGTGAGTGAATGTGGCTTTTTGTGGCTCTATAGTCTGTCTTATTCAGCCTGTCTATCTGGTTTAGTGGTCTCAAGAAAATGTATTTTATACATTTACTGTATTTGACAACAAGACTGACTCTTTGAGGTGAGAATGAGGGTCAGGTCTGATCGTGTGCTTAAGTCAGATATGGAGTGCAACACAGACGCCCAGCACCAGAATTCGGTCTGGAGTTTGACTGTGTAATTGAGTTCAAGGTGTGTTTGGTGTGTGCGCCCATTGATGGCATGCCACTAATTGCAGTAGGCTTCAGCGATGGTGGTTCTCTGTTTCAGCCAGTCAGATGCACACTTGAAGCAAAGTGAGTCATTGAGGGGGACAAAGACCCACTGATGAGATGAGGGAGATCAGGGCTGCATCCCAATGAGGAGTCTCACCGCTGACACCTGAGGTGCGTTTGAATGATTTGAACAGTGCCGAGCATTCGCAGCAAATGTTCTCTTTGAACTGTTACATTTGAGCGACTTCGCCTAAAATTCCATTAATCCAGCATCCCTGTAAGTTCACAGAGAACAATCTCCTCAGCCAGTTTGCGAGTGTTCGCAAACATCTATGGCAAACTCAAGACTGTTAACAAATGTCACGCTATACGTTCTATTTGGTTCCCAATCTACTTCCTCTGCATTAAGATAACATATGGAATGTTAAAACGGAAGCCTTGTGGGGCCAACTATTATGCTGATAATGGAACTCTCTTGAAAGGGTCTATACAGTACATTTGTGAGCAGAAGAGTCAAGTTTATGCTGATTTCCACCTCAAATCATAACAAAGGCTCCAGGCTTATTTCTTACCAGTAACACTACCAAGCAACATACCACAGACTTGGAAGCGGGCATTTGTGGACTGAACGTCTCGTGTTCCAGAATGGAATAAGTTGGTGTGTAAGGAAACAAAAGGAAAAACGGAAGGAACCAAAACATCTTCCCACTGGCCTTATGGGAACAGGGTCCCCCAGCCACCCAGGTGTTACCACTACACTGATTGGGTTATTGTATTGGTGGAATGGTGTGTTATTGGGTGCAGTGTTGACTAGGTTGGCGTGTTGTTGGGTGCAGTGTTGACTAGGTTGGTGTGTTGTTGGGTGCAGTGTTGACTAGGTTGGTGTGTTGTTGGGTGCAATGTTGACTAGGGTGGTGTGTTGTTGGGTACAGTGTTGACTAGGTTGGTGTGTTATTAGGTACACTGTTGATTGACTAGGTTGGTGTGTTGTTGGGTACAGTGTTGACTAGGTTGGTGTGTTATTGGGTACAGTGTTGATTGACTAGGTTGGTGTGTTGTTGGGTTAAGTTTTGACTAGGTTGGTGTGTTGTTGGATTATTGTATTGAGTGGAATGGTGTGTTGTTGGGTGCAGTGTTGACTAGGTTGGTGTGTTGTTGGATACAGTGTTGACTAGGTTGGCGTGTTGTTGGGTACAGTGTTGACTAGGTTGGTGTGTTGTTGGGTTATTGTATTGAGTGGAATGGTGTGTTGTTGGGTGCAGTGTTGACTAGGTTGGTGTGTTGTTGGGTGCAGTGTTGACTAGGTTGGTGTGTTGTTGGGTGCAGTGTTGACTAGGTTGGCGTGTTGTTGGGTGCAGTGTTGACTAGGTTGGCGTGTTGTTGGGTACAGTGTTGATTGACTAGGGTGGTGTGTTGTTGGGTGCAGTGTTGACTAGGTTGGTGTGTTGAGGAGGTGCAGTGTTGACTAGGTTGGTGTGTTGTTGGGTGCAGTGTTGACTAGGTTGGCGTGTTGTTGGGTGCAGTGTTGACTAGGGTGGTGTGTTGAGGAGGTGTTGACTAGGTTGGTGTGTTGAGGAGGTGTTGACTAGGTTGGTGTGTCGAGGAGGTGCAATGTTGACTAGGTTGGTGTGTCGAGGAGGTGTGCTTGTGGGTTGTGCAGGTCCTCGCTCTCTTACCCGCTGGTGAGGGGTCTCTCCCACTCGTCATCACTGAGGCCCAGGTCCTGCAGGATGTTGTTGGTGCGGGCCCGGTTGGTGCTGACACCCCCTCCACCTCCAACTCCAGCGCCTCCACTGCCGTTGCCCGGGGACAAGCTGCCGCGGCTGGGCTTGGCGTTCCTCCACTCGTGGCTGTGAAAGCTGTAGCTGGACACCTGGAAACCTGTAGGAGCTGTTACACACACACACACACACACACAAACGCACACACACACACACACAGGCAACATGTCAGGAACAGGGAGTGACAATTGCATGGCTCAGTGTTGATTGGCTGCACTAGAGCATGTCTCAGTTGGATCCACTTTGCTGATTTCACATTTCGAGAGCAAGGACTGAAGTCGTACTGGAGCATACACAGAATCAGACAGCACGAGGGCCGCGAGGGGTAACTCGCTGAACTTGACAAAGATTGTGTTGGATTTGAATTGCCATAGAGCACCTTGTGAAGGATTCACCAAGTGACTCAAAGGCACACTGATGCTACTTCTTATTTTTGCTTCATCATCTCGCTCATATATTCAAACTGATGTTTGATCGGCACAGCCATTTCAAAAACAGAAAAAGCAAAAATATGTGTGAGCGAGCACACACACACACACACACAGAGAACATGTATGTTCTCCATCTTTTCCTCACTCTTTCCTATTTGGTGATGCACAGTGTGCAGCAGGTAGCCCAGGTGTCAGATGGTGTCAGACATGGTGTAATACATTCATCTGTCCTCTCTTCATCTGTCCTCTATTCTAAGCATGCAGACCAGACCAGACCAGACCAGATGGCAAATAGTGGACCACTGCTCTGCATCTGTCCCCAAAGACCCTTCTTTCTCTCTATCTCTTATTCATCCTGTCTTTCTTACTCTATCTCCACATGCACACACACAGACACACACACACATACTCACACACATACTTAATGCATACTCATCCATAATTTAGCTATAAAATGGGGAGAGTTTTCTAGTACTGCTGCTGTTGCCTGTGTAAACATCTATGATTCATGTGTCGTGTGTAAGTGTGTGAGTGGTTATAGTGGCAGACACACTCCTTGTTAATTGCCTAACATAACACAGTTCCTCAGGAGGTCTGCTGGTTCTCTCACTAGGGGAGGACGGGGGGAGTGAAGAAGAAGGGAGGGATGGAGGGAGAGATGGAGGGAGGGATGGATAGAGGGGTAGTAAGGGAGGGATGGAGGGAGGGATGGAGGAAGGGGTAGTGAGGGGAAACAAGGGAGAGAAGAGATAGAGAGGGTGACAAAGGAGGAGGTGGAGGAAGGAAGAGATGGAACAGTGATGAAGGAGAACACAGGGAGAACACAACATCACACACACACACACACACACAAAGAATAGAAGGAGGCCAGGGAGACAGGGGGTGGCCTTGTGTCAGAAAGACAAGCTGAAATGGATCTCCCCTGTAAGTGAGCATTGATTGGAAATGGCAGATAGTGCTTAGGAGGGAGGCACACACACACACACACATACACACACACACGGATACAGTCTCTCTGTTCCTCTCTTTCTCTCTCTCTCTCAGACACAACTAATAACAAGCTCCCTTTACAAAAGTGTATTATGTCCAACACCTATGTTTCCTACAGATTCCTATGTGGTTCAGGCATATTCAATGGTTAGAATAGTGAGTAATAATAATAATAATAATAATAACAATAATAATAATAATAATAATAATAAATAACTGGTTCCTCGTATCATTTAGGCCTCTTGACACTGTCTAGCAGAATTTCATGGTGCATCACCATGACTTCCCGTCTCAGTTTATTTGACAATTCACAGTCTTTGTGTCAGTGCTGAGAAGAAAAAGACAAAAAGAAAACCTGCCAACAAGTTATTAGTCTCATTATTAGTCTGTTTGGTCTGCTTGTATACCTTGTGCAGATGTGTGTGTGTGTGTGTGTGTGTAATTAGATTTTTAATGACTCGACTGAACACCCTGACCTCCAAAGAGAAGTAATTATGGCCAGACCTCTTCATTAACAGAACACATGAATTTTGCATAACAAAACATATAGTACAGACAGACACACACACACACACACACACACACACACAGCCACAGCCACACAGACACTTCCTTTATACACACACAGACCAAAGTGATTCAATTTGACCAGGAGGCTTTTGTATGCACGGCTTTGTGTGTGTGTGTGCGCGTGTGTGTATCTGTCTGTGTGTGTATGTGTGCCTGTGTATACAGTTAATTGTGATTCAAAAACACTATCTGGCAGAATCCTTTGGAACAGTAATGCTCTTCTCCAAGCACGTTAGGAAATCATTTTCCACTTAGCAGAGTAAAAGCCTCTCTCTCTTCCAACATCCCCCCTTCCTTCTCTCTCTCCCTCCCCTCCTCTCTGTCCCTCTTTCTCTCGTTCTCCAGGAATGGATAGCAGTGTTATTGTGTGGTTTTTGACTGAATAATTATGTCTATACATCAATTTAGCACGGCAGTAGGGAGAGGTCGTTGGCTGGTGTGTGTGTGTGTGTGTGTGTGTGTGTGTGTGTCGTCTGCGTTCCTCTGCCCACGTTTCCACTAAATCACATGAGGTGAAGATCTGCAAAATTAGAAAATGAGACGCTACACCCACTCTCTCCCTCTCTCTCTACTTTTCATTATTTTCATTTTTATCTTATTCTCTCCATCTTGCACCTCTCTCATTTGTTAATATATTCTTCTCCTCATCCCCTTCTCTTTTTTCATCTCCCCATCTCTCTCTCTTGCTCTTACACACACACACACACACACACACACACACACAC
>NW_027468689.1:13700225-13705225 GCF_046254945.1 Alosa pseudoharengus | reverse complement strand
TTTAAGCTACAAAGAACTGCAGTATTGCCAGGATGTATATAGGACCCTTGCCTGGGAGGGAAGATTATCTCACTTTTGACTAAAAATAAGCTTCCCTTGTGTTAGTAGGAAAGCCTATTAAATTAATGCATGTGAGTATAGGCCTACTTATGCCTATGTGTTTGGATGTTGCTGGATAGTGGCTGCTACAACAATTGAGGGAGAGAGTGCTGGAGGAGGAGGAGGAGGAGAAGGTCGAAGAGAGGGAGAAGAGAGGGGAGAAAGAGCACAGGCTGGGCAGTCCAATACCAGGCAGGAGGAGGAGGAGGAGGAGGAGAGACAGGCAAGAAACGGAGGAGGAGGAGGAGGAGAGACAGGCAAGAAACGGATGAGGACATGATGGGGGCTAGGCGTAAAACTATTCAGAGTGTGGAGGAGGATGTCTGTGACCTAGGGGAGATATGTGATGGTCCAAATCAGGCTAGCCATTTATTCATATTGCGCACAGTTATTATTTTTTTTTTTTAATGTATTGGGAGTTGGGGGCCTGTGCCCCAGCAAAGCTCTAGGTCTAGAATTGCCCCTGGCTTCTACACTAATATGCTGGCTCTATTTGAGAGAATCAGGGCACACTTCACACAACATATGCTCTGTCACAGCACAGTAATGCATGTTAAAGTAGAACTACACTGTACTACTGTCCTACACACTCACACACACACACTCCTGATCCCACCCCATATCTCTCTCCCACTCGCTTCCGGTCAGTCTCCTCACCGTCCTCCCCCACTTCCCAGTGTCCTATACCCCCCCCCCCCCTCCCCAATACTTAAAAGGACTACCCAATGTCCTGCTTGTATGTTTCCTGTGCTAGGACCCTTCGACTGACCCAGCAGACTGACCCAGCAGACTGTAAGGTAGCAGGAAGACCAAGATGAGGAGATGGGAAGATTTCATGCCCAACACCCCCAAGATCAGATAGGAGAGGGGTGTAATTAATGAATTATCTGTGTGTGTGTGTGTGTGTGTGTGTGTGTGTGTGTATGTGATATATGTTTTTTGTATTTGAGTGTGTGTGTGTTAGTTACCAGAGTTGTCCTCATCCTTGCGGATCTTAAGCTTGACCAGGTCCTCACACTGCTGCAGGATCTGCACGGCGTCCTCCATGGGACAGTTCTCTAGACGGATGTTATCGATGGCCAGCAGCTTATCACCCAGCTCCAGAGTCCCAGTCCTAACACACACACACATGCACACACACACACACACGCAAGTACATGCATTCATACACACACACACACACACACACACACACACACACACACACACACACACAGACAAAGAGATGTTTAATTAGTTGCTAGTCAACATGGCACAGATCTGAGAGAATGGGAGAGGAAGGGAGAGAAAGGGATATAGAAAAAGCAGTAGAAAGAGAAAGAGAGAGAGAATCAGAGAGAGAGAGAGAGAGAGAGAGAGAGAGAGAGAGAGAGAAGATCATGAGTATGAGAGTAGAAAATTACAGCTCGGTTTTCATTACTCTTGCCATAATTTGGATTAATCCCCCCGAAGTCGGCCATCTTCCAGATAACCTCTGCTGCACAGTACAAGAACTCACATCACCAATGAGGGCGAGAAGAGAGCAGCTCACAAAAACTCACTAGAGGGATGGTCAGAATCAAATACATATTACTCTCTTACACACACACACACACACACACACACACACCATAGCTGTCAACCCTCCGGTTTTATCCAGGTTTCTCATGTATTTAAACTTTTTTCCCGCCGTCTTCTCATTTTAAAGGGGATCTATGCAGTTTTTTTAGCTTAATTTATCTTAACTTAACAGCTTTGGAGTCATTGGAATGGTTATATGACTTTTTCCGGGTTGAATGGTGGCTGTCTCACAAAGTCAGAAACGCTATAACAAATTGTTTTATTGCACTACACATACACGCCAGACACCGGCTAGAACAAGGTAGCCATGGAGTTTCTCAGACATTTATCATGGAACAAGGAAAGAGGAAACGGTAGACTGACCGAGCGAGGAGTGGCGTAAAATATATACACTGAAGCTGTAGGGGGAGCTCTGTAGAGAAAACTGTGAGCAAAAAACGAGAAAACAACAAAGAAATGGCCAAAACTGCATAGGGACCCTTTAATTCTCATAACATTAGCCCTACCACCAGCACAGGGACCCTTTAATGAGTTAACTCCCATAACATTAACCCTACCACCAGCATAGGGACCCTTTAATGAGTTAACTCTCATAACATTAGCCCTACCACCAGACCGGTCAGGTGTGTGGGGATAATCTATTTTTTGTCAAGTTCACTTTTTAAGTCCCGATAGAGCAAACCGGACCCTGACGCGCCAACTGAAATCCCCTGAAGGGTCTTATTTTCCCAATAATGGCCAGCGTTCTAAACATTATCCTGCTTATTATACGGCTACTTGCCAAAACGAAAAAATAAACTCCACAATATGTCTCTTTATGTTTATTTGTTACTGTTTTGTTGTGGCTTTTGCTGAGAAATAGTTTGCAACACACGCTGAACTTGAATCAAACGTTCTTTAGAACACAGCTGATCAACCGTCCGCCTTCACTTTTGAATGAAAATCCGTTGCCATTGACAGCAGTCAATATTTATTGGTCCTTAGACGAAAATAATGACTGGTAGAATTTTGGGAAATCCCATTCAAGTCAATGGAGCGTTCTACTTGCATTGTGAAGAGCTGTATAATAAGTAAGGGATAATGTATAGAACGCCGGTCATTATTGGGAAAATAAGTCCCGACAGGGCAAACCTGAAGGGACTTATTTTCCTGTTATAAAACCCGTTGCCATTGACAGCGGTAATTATATGTTTGTAGCGGTAATTACATGAATTTATTTTACCGTAGAACGTTGGGAAATCCCATTCAAGTCAATGGAGCGTTCTACTTGCCTTGTGAAGAGCCGTAAAATAATGTGTATTATTGCAGTTATGACAGTATTCAGTTCCTTTATCCATATTTATGATTTTATGCTGTTATCTATTTTTCAATTTCAATCATTTTAAAATTTTGCTTGTTTATGTTCGCTTTTCTTTTCTGCCTTAAACATTTTCTTTTTTACTTTTGCTCATCGATACCTCTCATCGATTTCACTTTTATTGCTATCCTGGTCTTCTATTTTTCATCTTTTTAGACTCTTTAGTCTTTTAATCTCTTATTCTATAATTTTATTCTGGTTTATTTTTTCATTGTGATCGATTGGACCTTGACTGGCAAGCACTTTGGTACAACTCCTATTGTTTTCAAGTGCCTTGTATAAATACTAACAAATCTGACTTGACTTGACAACACAGCACATAAAAGCCCTGCTCCCATCAGATAATCACTATCCTATTCAGACATGGCCAACACAGAGCTATGACACTAGCTAGTCAATGTCTGGCTAATGCATGGAGACACCATGTTACACAATGGCTGAATTGTGTCTGTACTGACAGGCTGTGTGACACTGAGTGCGTGCGTTTGTGTGTGTGTGTGTGTGTGTGTGTGTGTGTGTGTATGTGTGTGTGTGTGTGCACTGTTGCATCGGCTGTGCCCTGCACGCTGGAGACCCTCTGTAGTGGCCCAGTTCCTGTATCCCTGGCTGGCTGGCAGAATCACCAGGGAATAAGGCGGCGGCAGCGTTTCGTAATGGGTGCAGTTAAACTGGGGCATCTACCATCTCCTGCCCAAAAAAGTGGAGAGCAAAAGCACCCCCCCCCCCCAAGCACCCCACCATCCCCCCTGATGTTCTTCTAACACCTTTCCTGTTGACAATTAGATATTTTTGCTTTTTATACCCAACTAATTTCCTTTTCTAAATGTATCTTATTAAATACACGCACACACATGTGTGCACACACAGTGATACGACCTAGTTACACACAAAAAAAACAGGAAGCCTCACACTCTTGAAGCTCTAATTAAAACAGCTCAGGGTGGAGCTGCACCAGATGTTCCTGCCTGCCTCCACGGCAACCAACCTGATGTGTGTGTGTGTGTGTGTGTGTGTGTGTGTGTGTGTGTGTGTGTGTTCTATTTTGGACTAGTGTTGAAGGAAAATGACTGAACCCCACTAGCTTAAGTGTGTGTGTTCTGGTCTTTTGGACTCTATTGGACTAACGTTGAAGTAAAATTGACTGTCAAACTGTCAAAAACCACATGGTGTGTGTGTGCATGTGTGTTCTGTTCTTTTTTGGACAACTGTTGAATAAGGCGACTGAACTTCTCCTGCTAAAGTGTGTGTTTCTAGCTAGGTGATACCACCCAGACAGAGCTATATATGTGCTGTGTCTATCTACATGTACTGTATGCCAGAAGCACTCAAAGAACAGGTGGAATTACCTGAAAGTGCAACATCACCTGAAAATGACCTGATAATATACTGTACACTCCGAGCATGATGAATGATTATAAATAGGCTATGTAAACATTTGCCATGTGTACATTCTATACATGTAACAGCGCATCATCAAACTATGGCCTCACAACGGTCTTAATATGAGTATAGCTCATTGTAAACACTTGCAAGTACTTTTCAAATTACTTTGCCATTAAAGGCCTACCCAGTTGAAGTTCATTATTACTTCATTACTCATTTTGAACATGTATATTAATGTGTTTAGCAATAACATTCTAGGTTGGTGCTGATGAGTGTGTGGGAGACACCAGTCTGTGTAGAACCTTGGTCTAATATGCACAGTTAAATGCTCAATATTAATTTAAGTGAAATTATCATAAAATATTTAATTTCTAGAGCATATTATTTAAAACTATTAATATGAGACAATCATGTGTGTGTGTGTGTGTGGGTGGGTGTGTGTGTGTGTGTTTGTGTGTGTGGGTGGGTGAACAGTATAAGCAGAGACTTTCTAATGAGAAGTAAAAGCATTCAAAGAATACAGAAATGTATTAATTCGTAACGGCAACATGGCAGTTGTCTTCACATATCCCGGCCCTTTCAGCAATGTCCGTAACCAACC
>NW_027468689.1:13680225-13695225 GCF_046254945.1 Alosa pseudoharengus | reverse complement strand
TGCAGATCAATACATTACATCCCATATACCCTAAACCTCTTCACTGAGACTCTAAGTGTCTGTAGTGTTGGTGAGACGTTGAGGGTGAATGTGAGTTCAATGCACGTACACACACACACTTCCAAATCCGTGTGCATTATGAATTACACGAGAGCATCTCCATTTTTGAGCTCCTCAGCGGCAGCATCACTCAGTCCAGGAATAGCAGCTATTTTCTCATCAGAGGTGTGAACCTGAAATATGTTTTTGGGGCCTTCGTGGTGAGAGCAAGAGTGTGTGTGTGTGTGTGTGTGTGTGCGTGTATCAAATGGAGGTCCGACCATGATTCTGACATGATGCTAACATTCTGACATTATGCTGACGTGTGTGAACATCACCGAAGCATATGAACAGAATCTCCGCATGTTCTTCACTTCGTTCAGACACAAGCTCATATACATAATGTCCGTCGGAAATACTAGGAGGGGAGCAGTGGAATAGCTGGCTAAGTTCGCACTTCCAACCGTTTAACATCCGCAGAACCTCTGGTCTTACTGTACACGTAGGTCTGAATGCAGCTTAAGTATGAGTGTGTGTGTGTGCGTGTGTGTGCATGTGTATGTGTGTGTGTGCATGTGTATGTGTGTGCATGTGTATGTGTATGTGTGTGCGTGGATGGGTGGGTGTGTGCGTGTGTGTGCATGGAGGGGGAGTGTTTGAGTCTTTGTGTATGAGTGTGCTGGTGTGTGTGTGTGTGTGTGTGTGTGTGTGTGTGTGTGTGTGTGTGTGTGTGTGTGTGTGTGTGTGTAGCGAATGCGACATAAATAATGTGAGCCTCTGTGGTCCAGGGGAGCAGACCTGAGTGAGGGAACACAGCGTGGAACAAGCCAGAACACACTCAGTTCAGCGGACCGTTCAAATGCATACCTCTCCCTCCCTCTAACTCTCTTTCACCCTCTCCTTCCTTCTCTCTCCTCCTCTCTTTCTTTTTACAGTGTGCAGAGTGGTTAGAGAGAGAGAGAGAGAGAGAGAGAGAGAGAGAGAGAGAGAGAGAGAGGACAGTGTGCAGAGTGGTTAGAGAGAGAGAGAGTAGAGAGAGAGAGAGGAAAAGGGAGAAAGTGCTCCTCTGACATGTGACACATCTTGGAAGAGAGTTAGGGTTAAAAAAGTTAAAAAAGAACCACGCCACCACCTCTCTCGCTCCAATAGCTCTGCCTTTAGCACATCTTATAGACTTTCCGCCTCCCTTGACTGCCTGTTAAACTCCTGGCTAAAACTCACACGCTCCATTCTGTACCCCTCCACCTCCTCCCTTCCTCTCCAGGCCCCCCGGGGGCCGGCGGCGGGATTGCAGTCTTCCTCTGAGCTATTCCGCCATAGGTGCAGTAGATGTTTATCTGGAGACGGCGTAGCTCTGCGCTGTTAGTCATTAGGAGAGGCTTGCTCCGCTACCTGCCCCGGCGCCGGCGCCTCCGACTAAATAAGCCCAGCGGGAGTGCCTGCGTTTACAGCACATCCCGGGTCTTAAGGCTGCTTAAATCCACCGCGCCCAAACACACTAAGCGATGGAGTTTCACTTTGCTGAGGGGAGTTTGGAAAGAGCTTAGCTTGCACAATCCTGCACTAAACTTGAACAGAAAAAAAAAGCCATGAAAAATAAAACACAAGAGATACTGAATGTGGGGGATCTTTTCTTTGCCCCCACAGATAAGTAGTGGTGCTGGAGAGGCAGGCAATTAGCGGCATCACACGGGAGCTCACCCATGATCCTGCATCTGGCAGACCAACCCATTTCACCATGCAGAGGAGAGCAAGAAATACAGAACTGCAGCTTTGCCAATGGATGCTTATTGGGCAGTGGGCAGGTACGGTCATCTGGTTAGGACAGTGCTAGAGTGTGTGTGTGTGTGTGTGTGTGTGTAAGTGAGTGTGTGTGTGTGTATGTGTAAGTGAGTGTGTGTGTGTGTGTGGCGCTAATGACCTTGTGAAAAGTCATGTGACTTTAAGTATGCCATTAAACGGTAAAGGTGTGTGTGTGTGTGTGTGTGTGTGTGTGTGTGTGTGTGTGTGTGTGTGTGTAAACCTGTATCAAATGCCCTTATGCATATCAACATCAATCTGTGTATATGTGTAGGAGTAGGTGTGTGTGTGTGGGAGTTTGTGGTTTATGAGCCTTGGAGTTGGTAGCCTGAGACACATTAGAGTTTTATATGTGCTATTAAACACATTGAGACACATACTGCTGCCAGACAAGGAATCTGTTTAATGCCTAAAGAGAATAAAAGAAAGAAATGGTGTGTGTGCATGTGTACGTGTGTGTGTGTGTGTGTGTGTGTGTGTGTGTGAGTTTCCTATAGAATTGATTTTAAGGTTCTGTTAATGACTTACAAAGCTCTAAATGGCATTGCACCTTTATATATGAGATTTTAATATCTTATCAACCATAAAGGAACCTTAGATTTTCCAATGCAAATCTTATAATTGTGCCCAAAGTGCTCCTTTTATAAACTGCTTTTATCCATCCAGGCAAATTCTGTAAACATCTTTAAAAAAAGACCTGAAAACATACCTGTATATGAGAACTTTTAGTTAACTCACATTTATCTTGTAACCTTCTTCACATCAATTCATATTTTACTGCTGCTATTTACTGCTGCTATTTACAGGGTCTTCCTATTGTCACTGCATTAATTGTAATGTATGTGTTGTTGTATCTATCTCTTGTGAAATCTATTTTTGCTTAATTCTAAATCTCATGTTTTATTTACTGATTTGCTTGTTTGTTTGTTTGTATTATTACAACTTATCTTTCTTTTCTCTCTATTACCGGTTAAATGCTCCAAATGTAAAGCACTTTGAGCTGCATTCTGTGTATTAAAGGTGCTATACAAAAAAGCTTATTGTTATCATTATTATTATTATTATTATTATTATTATTATTGTGTGTGTGTGTGTGTGTGTATGTGTATGTGTGTGTGTGTGTGCAAGGGTATATGGTATATGCATAAAATAATTATGCTCAAGGGCTTTGGCAAGGTCATCCAAGGAGATACCACTCCTAAACAATACCCACCTGGAAAACCTAACACTGCAAAACAAGGATTTTCAAAGTGATTACCCAGAAAACATTGTGTTGAAGTGACTTTATCCTCGGGATCGGCATTAAATAAACAACAGATCTGACGTACCAGTTGAGAGAAAGAGGTTAAAATGAAAACAAAGCCAACATATCTTAGAGACCATGATCTCCCCCCCCCCCCCCTACTGTGTTTAAATGAGTGTGTCAGTGGTATTTATTAAAGCCCACTGCCATTACACACACTTGTGACTCTAACACACACATGCACACACACTCAGACACACACTACCACTCAAGACACACACACACCCCCACATACAGTACACGCACACACATGCACACACAGACATATACACACAGACATACACTCACACTCAGAGACACACTCGCAATCATAATGGCAGCTCATTTTTAACGCTTATCCCCTGCTGCTTCTGCAGTTCTATCGAGATGAAGAGGAATTGAGGGCTGCAGCGCCTCAAAATTAGCCCGGTCAAACAATCTCTTTTCTGTGTTTGACCATGCGGGGTTCTGCTCCCCTACCCTCCTGATGGTAGTCTCGCTCTCTCTCTCTCTCTCTCTCTCTCTCTTTCCGCTTCTTTTCTCTCTCTCGCTCCGCTTCTTTTCTCTGGTCTCTCTCTTTCCCTCCATCCTTCCCTCTTTTCCTCTCTTCAAACACTCACACAGTGTGATGACGCTCGGGGCTCTGATGACGTCCTCGCAGGGGGAGACAGACACAGACACAGACACAGAGAGGCCACTCAGTCTTATGTAAGAGGCCCCCCTTTTAGTCTTTTTAATGTTCCATTACTCTCTCTCTCCTCTCTCTCCCACTACATCACTCTCTCTCTCCCCTCTGTCTCTTTCTTCTCCTCTTCTCTCTCCCTCTGTCTCTCTTTGTCTCTATCTTTTTGCCTTGGATGTGCTCATTTTGATAAAGCTTCTTGAATACTGTAATCCTGCTCCAACTCTTTCATTTGCAACGTTTTTTTCTCCTTCGCTCTCTGTCTTTCTCTCTCTTTTGCTCCTACTCCTGCTCTCTCTCTTTCTCTCTTCGTCTTCAGTTTCCCCTCGGTTCATTTTGAAAAATTTCCAAGAATATTGTAATCCTGCTCTCTCTCTTTCTCTCTCATTCCACTCCCAATCCCTCTCTCTTCTTCTCTCCATTCCTCTCTTCCCTTCTTCCGTCTCCTCTGTCTTTGTGATGGGGTTCCAGAGCTGCAGTAAACCTTTAATGTCAGCCATAAGCGGGTGCTGGGAGACGTGGATAAATCTCAGTGTCTGCATTGGCCCGCCACCATACATCTTACACACGCGCATGCATGCATGCGCGCACACACACACACACACACACACACACACACGCACGCCTTAGGGGGAGGAAGAGGAGGATTACATGTGTCAGTGTGTAAAGATGTATGTGTATGCGCGCGCGCGCGTGTGTGTGTGTGTGTGTGTGTGAGTGCGTACATGTGAGGGTGAACATATATGTATGTGAGATGGTGTTTGTGCATTTGCTTGAGGTTGTGTTTGTGCATGTGTGTGTGTGTATGTGTGTGTCTGTGGAAGCGGTGGTGTGACCAATGTCCCCTTGGAGGACAGGTCGGGCTGGAGCCATCACAGCTCATATGACACACTGGGCCATCAATTCTCCCCACCAATGACGGGCAAGCCACTCGAGGCCCACGCGCGCGCGCGCGCGCGCGCACGCACACACACACACACACACACACACACACACACACACACACACACACACACACACACACACACACACACACACACACACACACACACACACACACACACACACACACACACACACACACACACACACACACACGTGTGTGTGTTATTTTCCTCAGGGGGGATATTTTTGCGCCAGAGGAACATTTTATAGTCCCTATTTTTTTTTTTTGTAGTTCTTCAACTAATACATTTTGCGTGTTCGCACTGCGTAGAACGGGGGGAATTTAGTTCCTGTAACTGTGGTTCCTAACTACTTCAGCTCCTACACAAGGAAACCTTGACTGGTATACAAGTTGATTGGTCAAGCACAATAGTGCCAAGGCAGCAGAAACATTTCCTAAAGGCATCCTATCCAACATTTTCCCCTGAATACTTTCATCTTGATGGTAAACTAACCCTCCAAAATAGGGAGAGTGCCTTGCAACATCTCCAGAAAACCAGCCTTGCAACTTTGCTCCTCTTCCCACACAGAGAATCACAAATTGCTTTACGGTAACTGTGCAATAGCCTACTATTTGTATGAAATTGTGTAACATTATCTTGTCAGTCGATATGGCTCTTCATGTCATTCATTTCATCACTTTATGCTCATGTACCTCTTAGTTATCCCCGCACCAGACTCTCCACCCTGGGTGGCAGGTCCTTCAGTGCCTTGGCCCCCAAACTCTGGAACTCCCTCCCCCAACCTCTTCGTGACAGTCCATCTCTTCCCTTCTTCAAAGCACATCTCAAGACCTTTTTGCTTAATGATCATTTCTCCTCTACACCCAACAAATCTATAGCTCAATACACATAGCTTGTCTTTTTATTGTTTGTCTGTTGTTATGTTTTCCTTCTACTATGTAAAGCGACCTTGGGTTTGAGAAAGGCACTATATCAAATAAACGAATTATTATTATTATTATTATTATCATTATTATGTAATAAAAATGCTGCTACCTTAATGTCAATTTGATAATCTGCCTGAAGAAAAACTGCTATCACTTGGAAAGACGTGAGCAGGCTGTTTTTTCTCACTGAAATAAGTATAAGTATATATACTCTTTTGATCCCGTGAGAGAAATTTGGTCTCTGCATTTATCCCAATCCGTGAATTAGTGAAACACACTCAGCACAGAGTGAGCACACAGTGAGGTGAAGCACACACCAATCCCGGCGCAGTAAGCTGCCCTCAACAACAGCGGCGCTCGGGGAGCAGTGAGGGGTTAGGTGCCTTGCTCAAGGGCACTTCAGCCGTGCCTACTGGTCGGGGTTCGAAACGGCAACCCTCCGGTTACAGGTCGGAAGCGCTAACCAGTAGGCCACGGCTGCCCCTAATATAAGGTAGGCTACGTATGCTCACTGAAATAAGGTAGGCTACGTATGCTCACTGAAATAAGGTAGGCTACGTATGCTCACTACCTGAAACAACAACAAGCGGCCACTTAAGTTGTACAAAGTTTTGGTCCACCATCAGGCAGTGTTCCATTAATGTATGTGCAGCACCCCGGTGTTCCTGGCACTGCTAATGTAAACAAAAAAAGCTCTGGGGCAGTTCTAGGGGTAGCCTCTCCAGTGGGCAGTTCTAGGGGTAGCCTCTCCCTGGGGCAGTTCTAGGGGTAGCCTCTCCCTGGGACAGTTCTAGGGGTAGCATCTCCAGTGGGCGGTTCCTAGAAATGAGCTGTCCAAAAACGCCCGATGAAAAACCATGGGAGACAGGTAGAGCAAAAAATGCAGAAAAGTGCATACATAACTTTTGCCTTTGAGTGTGTGTGTGTATGCGTGTGTATGCGTGTGTATGTGTGTGTGCGTGTGTGTGTGTGTGTGTTGTGTGTGTGTGCGTGTTGGAACACTTACAGCTGATAGTGATGCCCAGCTCCACCCCAGGCTTCTTGGGTAGTTTGACGTGAAACGTTCCACTGCTGGGGATGACAGACTCTGTAGGAGATGAAAAAGAGGCCGTGAGAAAGAGGGAACATGACAGAGAAAGAGAGCGAGAGAGAGAGAGAAAGAGCGAGAGGGAGGATGAGAGGAGAAACAAACATCATGTTTGATATATCTATTGACATTCACAACACACTTTTCCACTGGACCCATTTGTCTTACTGTGCAGGAGGAGGAGGAGGAGGAGGAGGATGAAGAGGAAGAGGAGGAGGATGAGGAGGATGAGGAGGAGGGGGAGGAGGATGAAGAGGAGGAGGAGATAGGAAGAGGAGGAAGTTGGCTGGTGTTCTGAATCTAAAACCTTCAGTCGGTACATGAAAACACCTGGACAGAGCTGCCTATACCTGACCCTGATTTAATTGGATCTGAAAGTCTTCACAAAGTCCTCCTCCAGCTGAGAGAGACGGCTACTGACAGAGAAGATCTATATCCGGGAGAACAGACTGTCCCTCGGTGGTTGTGTGTGTGTGTGTGTGTGTGTGTGTGTGTGTGTGTGTGTGTGTGCTCAGATCTACTGCTCCCAGATGGCTCGCAGTTTGGCATTAGAGGCTGAGCTCTTCAAATGATCACTCAATAACTCACTACTCCCAGCAGAGCCACAGGACACACTCATTACTTTTAAATATAGGCGCGCGCACACACGCACATACGCACATACGCACGCATGCACGTCACACACATCATTATGGCAGGGGTCCAAGGGCCAATCTCATTTCTCTGTTTCACCCCTTCCCCTTCCCCTATCCCCTCATCTTACCCCTAGCCCTTGTCCCTCGAAACCGAGTGGCAAGACATAGGGGTGAAAATATTCCCCTTGGAAATGAGATACCACTAGCCAACCATAAGGGAGAGGTGGAATGATTGAAACACTTGAATTAAACGTAATTTACAGAGATAGTACCACATTGACAGCTAATATTTTGTCACTAGCAACCTGTCTTCTGTCAAATAGGCTCTCATTGCATTTTCAGCTCTCAATAAAACCGTTCAGGAGTTATTTCAACAACAGCAGAACGTGCCTATATTCGCTTGTAGCCTACCTCCTGGTCCGGGTGAATGAAACAGGGATGGGGGACAACATAAACACGCAGTTTGCTATGTAAACATCCCACAACTCCTTCAATATTTTACAATATTATCCAAATGGTCGTTACTTAACATCAGAAGCAATCGCTACCTGTAATAGCCTAGATGCGAGGAGTCGGCAGTGGTATGCAGCATTCATATCAGACGAGCAGTAAAAAAGTTCAGCGAATTTAGCTGCTGTTGGACTACATTTCTGACATGGTATACTGCCAATTAGCGGGAAATCAGACATGGAAATAATATGTAAAATGCGAGACATTCGCGCAAATAATGATGTGCTGTTAACATTCACAAAACAGCGATTTTTGAAAACTTCCTCATGAAGAACAGGACCTTCAATATATGATCACATGATTGAATGCAACATAAAACAATTAGCATTTTAATTTTATAATCCTTATTAATGCCAACATTTCATGTCAACGAATCTCTAGGTGTGCTTGTTTTTCCGGTGTGAGCGGTGTATGTTGGGTATTTCTCTTACCCCTCGATTTCAAGTAAGCTCGCGAAAATGCTTGGTTTTAAGGGGTATCTACCCCTTCCCCTTAGCCCTACCCCTTGATCCAAAAGAGAATAAGGATAGCCCTTCCTCTCACGTGAACGCGCAAAACTAAGGGGAAGGCATAGACTGTATATATAGAACTATATACAGTCTATGGGGGAAGGTATAAAAACACACTATCAACACTGGCTAAATAATTATGCAGCAGACAACAGCGTTTACTGAAGTGTTAATGGAATGCCACACACACACACACACACACACACACACACACACACACACACAAAATCATCAATAAACAGCCACCAGAAAATTAGCTGTCAACACCTACCCGACCACAAGAGAATTGAAACACATTAAATATCAAATTCCACCTTCCAATTTGCACTTCTCAGAAACGTCTACCTTCACACTACATTTCACACTGGCGTCGTGCTGTAGCTGCACTCTACACTGTCACATCCCTGCTGAAAAAAACACCCTGACCAGCTAAAGGTGGTTTGCTGGTTGACCTGAGCAGCTTGTTAACCAGCTTGTTTGACCACCCTATGATGGTTGACCTGCTAGACCAGCAGAACTCTTGCGAAAACATACCTTCAGCTTGTTTTCCCAGCTTAGGATGGTAATTCATTTGGTTTTGCTTGTCGTACTACCTTAAGCTGGTCATTTTAGCTGGTGTTGCTGGTCTATAGTGCTGGTTTAACTGGCCATGCCAGCTTATGTTGGTCATTCTAACAAACCAGCATGACCAGCTTGACAGGCTGGTCACCAGCATGACCATCTTGCAGCAGCTGTATCCCACAAGACAGGCTGGTCACACCAGCATGACCAGCTTCTTTAGATGGTCACGCCAGCATATCCAGCTGGTGTCCAACCAGCTACACCAGCAAAGACCAGCAAGAGCTGGAAGAAAACCAGCAAAGACCAGCTAAAACCAGCTAAAACCAGCTACCAGCATAAGCTGGTTTCTAGCTGCTTGTTTCAGCAGGGATGTGGCGCTAAGTGCCACTTCATAATATCCTGAGAAACATCTGGCAGAATCATCTGTAATCATCTGCCGTAAATCGGCACAGGACACACGACTAATAATAATAACGGAGCAATGATAAGATCTGCAGAATAAACTCCAGGGGATACAAATGACAACCAAATGACCACAGAGGCCCTTCTGCTAGTATGTGTGTGTGTATGTGTGTGTATCTCTGTGTGTAAGTGTATGTGTGTGTGTATGTGTGTGTGTGTGTGTGTGTGTGTGTGTGTGTGTGTGTGTGTAATAGAGTGCGGTGCTGCTGTGTCTGTACTCATAATTAAAATGTCAGGGAGTGGGTCTGGCCACAGTGCAATCCTCTAGTGTCGGGTAATTACGGAGTGAGAGCGGGAGCAAAGCTGTTAGCGCAGCCCCACAATGCTGACATCGGGCAGGAACCAAGTGTGTGTGTGTGTGTGTGTGTGTGTGTGTGTGTGTTTGGGTTTGTGTGTGTGTGTGTGTGTGTGTGTGTGTGTGTGTGTGTGTGTGTGTGTTTGGAGACAGTATAGTGAATACGCTTTATGCGAATGTGAGTAGGCGCTCTCTCCCCTCCTCACTGTTTTAAAGATAGTATTGCTTGTGTGTGAATTATGGACATTTTATGAATATTTGCTTTGCCTGACGAACTCCCTTGAATGTTATGGACAGTTCCGAACATTTGCTTGAACGCACTCTGCATCGCGGAAGCCCTGCAAGAGCAGGAGTGCCAACGAGAGACATTGAGCCCTTGCACACACACACACACACACACGCACATACACCCCACACCCACACACGCTCACACAGCTGGCGCAGCACAAGGTTTGCCCGGAGTGTGTGCGCTGCCTGCTTACGAACAGAGACAATTGTTTGCCTGTCAGTTTCCGCGAGTGAAACGCCAACACGGAAGTTAGCGCTGGCTGCGCTAACAGTACCAAACCAGCCGCCACAAGTCTCCATACTCATACGGCCCTGAAACATCTCATGCATACGGGTGAGGTACCCACTCGCATGTAACACTGCACACACCACATTATCTCCCTGGTCTATTCATTAAACAAAACGCCATACGTACCTCTTGTGTTCCTCCACCTTCAGTCACCACTGCCAAACGGAAGCATGCGCCATTTGTGTAGTATTTGTAATGCCATCTTGACTTTGGGTATGGGGAATGATGTCGCGAAGGGGGTTTGGAAGTGTGCTTTGTGTTGCTATGCATCTGTTGAATGTTATATGTTTATGGGCTTTACGTGTAGCATAGCAAAGATGTGTGGGATGGGTTTGAGGTACATGTTATTGTTTGGTTTGTGTTTGATGATTTAAACACGCGTTGTGTACAAATATGATGGTGATTAATGGTACAGTCCAAGGATGTGTTTAGTCAATTATCTTGTTAGCCAATCATGGTGCGTCTGAGCATAGTAGGACTGGGTATTAAAAACCCGGCTCAGTTTGTGTTGTGGGTCTTTTTGTATTTTGCCATTTTTGATTATCTTTGGACTTTTGATATATTTTTGGACTTTGCGATATTTTGCCCTTTTGGGAGTATTTTGCCTTTTGCCCTATTTTGCTATTTTTGAACTTTTTTCCTTTTTTTTGTCTGTTTCGATGGTGGAGGACTAACGGGCACTGTAAAAATAAATACACTGGCAACTTTGAAATACAAATTCTTCTGCATTCCTGACATTTTTACCCCTTCTCTCTGATTTCCCACCGCAACGCTGTCCGGGCAAGTGAGGTGGCCACCCGGTCACTCACATTTGGTGTCAGAAGTGGGATTGATGCTGACAGAAGACGAAATCAGAGGGGAAGCTCGGTGAGATGGCGTATCGCAAGCTGAAGAACAATGAGAAAGCTGCAGGAACATCAGAGGACCAGGAGGACACAGCAGGGGCAGATGGGGGCAACACTCAAGGGTCTGACCTGTCTGCACTGCGTAAGCTCCTGGAGAAATCACTGGAGACCCAGGAAAAGGAGTTCTTCAAACAGGAACAACGCTGGAGGGGCATCCAGGTCCAGCTGAACCTGCTGCGTGATGACTTTGAGGTAGAGAAGCAGGCGGTGACCATGGCTAGAGCGACAGCGGTCCAACCACCACCAGTGGCGGCAGTGGCGACGGCGGCGGGCCAAGCACCAGCGGTGGCGGCACCATCATCAGTAGCGGCAGCACCACCGTCACTTTCACCACCGGCAGCGGCGCCACCAGCACCAATGCCCATGGAGTGGTCCAGACGCGCCATTCCTAAACTGGAGGAAGGAGAGGACATCGAGCAGTATCTCATGACGTTTGAGCGGCTAGCTACAGCATACTGCTGGCCAAAGGAGAACTGGGCGGTGATCCTCGTCCCCCACCTCACAGGGAAAGCACGCGCGGCATACGTGTCGATGGAGCCAAGCCACACCATGAATTATGACCGCGTAAGAGAAGCCATCCTGCAAAAGTTTGAAATCAATGAGGAAACCTACAGGCGACAGTTCCGGGAGCCCGACATCAAGCCCGGTGAGACACCCAGAGAGCTTTACACCCGGCTGAAAGACCTCTTTCATAAGTGGATTAGACCGGCAATGAAGTCGGTTGAAGAAATCTGTGAGGCATTGATACTGGAACAGTACCTGAGGACCTTGGCCCCAGACGTCAGAGTTTGGGTTAAGGAGCGGCACCCACAGAGTGGTCAGAGAGCGGCAGAACTTGTCGAGGACTACGTTGCAGCACGGCAGAGGCACACCAGCTTTCGCCAGAACCAAGACAACAGGCCAGCAGCCAGGGGTAGGTCTGATGGTTTTGGTCAGGGTGGTGGTCAACAGCTTAGTAATCGTCCTAGAGACAATACTGTCCCCTTTAAGCCTAGCAATTACCCTAGAGACAGTACAGTTCCCATTAGGCCCAAATACCCTGTAGCACCCAGAGCGTCCACATCCATAGTGTGTCACAATTGTGGTAAGGAAGGCCATATAGTGCGTGATTGTCCTAACCGTAAGCCCAAGGGAGCCGGATACAGTTGCCTACCGAGACCAGAGGGGGAGGCAGTGAGTTTCCTGGGGAGGCTGCAGACAGTGCAGGTGTCTGTTAATGGGAAGGAGGCCATAGCAGTGTTGGACACTGGGAGCAACCAGACACTAGTGCAGCCACACCTGGTAGAGGAGCGAGACCTGTTACCCGGAAGAAAGGTTTCAATTATGTGTGTTAATGGCGATGCACATGACTACCCAGCAGCTGAAATTTACATTAATGTCAATGGGCAGGTTTATCAGCTGACTGTTGGTGTAGTGGAGAAATTAAGCCACCCAGTGTTAATTGGCCAGGACATACTAGTGTTACCGGAACTTTTGCAGTCCAGCAGAGTGGTGAACATGGTGGTTACCAGATCTCAGAGCAGCAAGACGGCATGCGCAGAAGGGCAGGCCAGGAGTGACCCATTGCATGAGCTACCCTTTGCTAGCAGTGATGTGGAGTGTGTTAGCAGTGGTAGAGTCAAAAAGTCCAGACAACAGAGAAGACAAGACAAGCTAGAGGGCACGGTTAAAAGGGCCAGAGAATTGCCAGTAGCTCAGTCAGATGGGGACTGGGAGGAGCTGGCCACAGACATAAAACAGATGCAGCGGGAGGATGGGTCACTGAAGAAGGCGTTTGAGAAGGTCATTGAGCAGGATGGGGTCAGGACAGGGGTCCCGCCTAATTTAGCTGGGGAGGGGTATGTCCTTAGAGGGGGGATCCTCTACCATCAGCCAGACGGGGGCAGAGAAGAGCAGCTGGTCGTGCCCACACAGCTACATAGCAGGGTGTTAGCAATGGGGCACAGCATTCCCTGGGCGGGTCACTTGGGGCTCCCGAAAACATACGCCCGCGTGGCAGCAAGATTTTTCTGGCCAGGCATGTATAAAGATGTGCAGGAGTTTTGCCGATCATGCTCAGAATGTCAGCTTACCAGCAAGTACACAGCTAGCCCATACCCCCTACAACAACTTCCTTGCATTGATGTACCATTCTCACGCATAGCCATGGATATTGTAGGCCCACTAGAACGAACGCAGTCCGGCTTTAGGTACATTCTAGTGGTATGCGACTACGCTACCAGATATCCTGAGGCGTTTCCACTCCGCAGGATATCTGCCAGACCCATCGCACAGGCTTTACTTCAATTATTCTCCCGAGTAGGCATCCCCAGAGAGATCATCACTGATCAGGGCACAGCTTTTCTCTCTAAGAGCTTGAAGCAGGTTTATGGCGTACTAGGTATAAAAGGCATTAAGACCACCCCCTACCATCCTCAGACGGATGGCCTAGTTGAACGTTTTAACCAAACCCTGAAAAGTATGTTGAGGAAGTTTGTGGCTGAAAATGGAAAGGACTGGGACCGTTGGCTGCCCTACCTCCTTTTTGCATACAGGGAGGTACCCCAAGCGTCTACTGGCTTTGCGCCATTTGAACTGCTCTTTGGCTGGCCAGTGAGGGGACCCCTGGACGTGCTTAAGGAGGCCTGGGAGGGTCCGCAGGCCACAGAGACACAGTCCGTTCTGGCGCATGTTCTCAAGATGAGGGAGAAGATGGAGCAAATGACTGAACTGGTGCGTGCGAACATGGAGAAGTCACAGACCAGGCAGAAGACCTGGTATGACCAGAAGGCCAGGCAGAGAACTCTGGTGCCGGGGCAGAAAGTGTTGCTCCTGTTGCCTACATCGGAGAGCAAGTTGCTGGCCAAATGGCAGGGGCCATACAACGTCATCCGTCAGATGGGCCCGGCAACGTACGAGATTGAGATGCCAGGGAGAAGAAAGCAGAGGCAGACTTTCCATGTGAACCTGCTGAAAGAATGGCACATAACGACTCCAGCGCTTCGGGTGCAGGCAGTGCCGGAGGATGAAGAGCGACCGGAGCAGTTCTTCCCGAACAGCCAACCAGCAACCATCCCGGACGTGTCGCACTTGACCCCACAGCAGCAGGCCGAGCTGGACCAGATCATTCCAACTGACCTGTTCCAGGAGGGGCCAGGCTTCACCACGGTGGTGGAGCACTCAGTCACGCTGACCGACTCGACCCCAGTGCGTCAGCGAATGTATCGGGTACCTCAACGTCTGCTACCTTCACTCAAGGCAGAGGTGGAGGACATGCTTGCACTGGGGGTGATTGAGAGATCGACAAGTGAGTGGAGTAACCCCGTGGTCCTGGTCCCAAAGAAAGATGGCACACTGAGATTTTGCATTGACTTTCGGCGAGTCAACGCCCAATCAAAATTTGATGCGTACCCCATGCCTCGCTTGGAGGACTTGATAGAGAGGCTGGGGAAGGCCACCTACATTACCACACTGGACTTATGTAAAGGCTATTGGCAAGTCCCATTGACTGAGGAGACCAAGCCCTACACAGCATTCCGCACTCCCCAGGGCCTGTACCACTTCAATGTCATGCCATTTGGCCTGCAGGGGGCGCCGGCCACTTTTCAGCGGCTGATGGACATTGTGCTCTCTGGAACTGAGTCGTTTGCAGCTGCCTATTTGGATGACATTGTGGTGTACAGCGCCACCTGGGGGGAACATTTGCAACACCTGGAGGAGGTGCTCAACAAGATCAAGCAGGCAGGCCTCACCATCCATCCCCGGAAGTGCGCCATTGCCCAGGAGGAGGTTCGCTACCTGGGGTATGTGCTGGGTCGGGGCGTCATTCGGCCACAGCAGGAC